>NW_008703617.1:4531548-4537759 GCF_000326865.2 Helobdella robusta | reverse complement strand
CAACACTCGATCATTTATTGCTTGCTGATCCGATCATTTCAATACTATCAATCAATTATTTTTAAATTTAATTTTTTTTGTACTGTCCAACGGAATTATTTATTTAAAGGTTTGTTTATTTGTTTGTTCATCAACTATATGTTCATTCGTTCATTTTTTCTTTCACTAATTCATTCTATCATCATCATTAACTTTTTATGGTTTACAATCATTAGACAAATAAAGATAACAAATATAAAATGATAAAAATAACTAATGGTTATTCCACCATTCCCGTGGTTAAAACCGTATGCTTGGCACGATATTTTAAACGTATTTGCATGTCATATAGTTTGTATACTGACGCAGTTAAACGTGTTTGTGTATATAAATGTGTGTGTATGATTGCCTGTGTTTGTGAATATGAGCGTGTGTGAATGTTTGTGTTTGTGCGTGTGGTGTGTGTGTGTGTGTATGTGTGTGTGTGTGTGTGTGTGTGTGTGTGTGTGTGTGTAAATGATCATATGAGATGGTCAAAGTTATCAAATTAGTCAATGCGTCATGTAGCAATCAATCAATCACAGAATTTCTCCTCGTTCATCCATTAGTCATTTAACGTGACAGACACTTTCATTCATTGAGTTTGATTACACTTCTAGTCAATAAATCTGATTTGATTAATTTAATTTACATTCGTTCGTTAGTTCGTTCACTTCTTCTCTAGATGAAATAGTTTCTAATACATACAACAAAAATAGATTATTATCATCATTTTGAAAATTCAAATAAATTTTCTCAGTTTTATTTGGGTTCGCCGGGTCTGAAATTTTTTCTACTGTTGCCTACCTGATTGAAACACGACATTACACTTAATATTCATATTTGAAGATACTCTCAGTGGTAAAAACTAAACTGAAAAAACAATCGGAAACAGAGAACGCGTCCAACAGCCATTTAGTAAAAAATTAGAAGTTAAACCAATACATTTGAGTTGACACAGAATAAAACATGATGCCGATAACGTTTACTAGCGTGAAATGATTCAACAAAAATTATTAAAAAATTTATATACTGTTAAAATTAATTAAGCTGTAGATAATAATAATGTAAGTTGATTGTAGATAATAGATAGAAAATAATTCATGACCAAAATTTTTGGACTTATGATTATCGCTATTTAATTTTTTATTCTATGATGAATAAATTATGATTTCTTCGTTTAAATTTAATTAAAATCAACAACACGCGTTACTTTAGTATGATAATAAAATCTGAATAAAAAGAAAGACGTTTGACAAGATATAACAACAATAAGAACAATTCACCATTTTGTGTTAACAAACATTTATTATTAAACAAAATTAGAACATTTTTAAATTTAAGATTGAAACCAAAAGATTAATCATCTAAATTTTTCCTTAATCATCTGTATTATCATGCTCTTTTACAATTTTTCGTTTTTTAGCAGGATGCTTTGTTTTTGTTTCTTTTAACTTTCCAGAAGTTTCTAACTCTTTGAATACCTTCCACCTCCTGCCCAATTCTTTCGCAACTTCCGTGAATGGCATATTTGGAAATTCTGCTTTTATTCTCGGTCTTTCCTCAATTGCAAAATTTCTATATGCCTTTGTATTTTTTGGATCTTTTGAAACTGCTTGATTTACTGCTGCAGACTCATCAGATGCAACTGTCTCCATTTCATGTTTTTCTTTGTCCTTGGCAGCCATTGCTTCAAATATTTCTTTATTAGGGCATATTTTCCATCGCTTACCCAACTCTTTGGCTATTTCTGTGAAGCGCATTTTCGGAAATTCCGCTTTAATTTTCGGTCTTTCTTCCATTGCAAAATAGACATATGGAAACCAGGCAGTCTTTGGTGCGTTGTGATTTTTCGCCTGTCTTTTTCTTTTTTTCGAGTAACTATTGTTGACCATCTCTTCTTGGTTCAATTGGTCATCATCACAATGTTTCAATTCTTCATAGACCTCCTTCGGCTTGTTGTCATCTCTTGATTCGATTTCTCTCACTTTCTCACCATCGGAGAGTGCATAGTTGGCCATCTCTTCCTGGTATCTAATCGAATCCCGGGATGCCATTTCTTCATACGTTTTCATATTTTCGACAGATAGACTTTTCCATTTTTCCGAAACATGCTTAGAAAACTCTGAGTTAGACATGCTAGAAGAACTTTTCTTTAATTCTTCTCTTGTAGCTTTCATGAAAAAAGCGTAGGCTGATGTCATGCTTTTTGATTTTGCAAAATTTGTTGTTATTTCCATATCTTCCGACTGTTTAACAAAATATAGCAAATTATAATAAAAAATAAGTTTTGATATAACTGGGAGAAGTTAGTCGACTGGGCAGATCAAGTTAACGAATTTCGATGCTTTAATAGTGAAAATTATAATAAAAATTAGTTTTGACATAACTGGGACAAATTAGTCAACCGGGCAGATCAAGTTAACAAATTTCGTTATTTTAATAGAGCAAATTATAATAAAAATTAGTTTTGATATAACTGGGAAAAATTAGTCGACTGGGCAGCCTGTGTTTGGCTGTGTTTTCTAACAACAGACCAAAATTGACTTTGGCATAATCACTTGATTGGTTTCATTATGATAATTGGAAAGTAAAGCATAATCACTTTGCAAACAAAAAGTGACTTTGTTTTATAATTTTAATTTTTATATGTATAGATAATCACTTAACTTTCTAAGGACCAACATGTCGTCGTCTTACGCGAATACTTTACATGCGAATACTTTAATTTTTGTGCTAATTTGATACCAATCAAATTGTTTTACTTGTTTTTCAATAAAACTTTGATCCATGTTACTTTCTTCACAGCCTTCCTCGGTACAATTGATGTTATTGGTATATTTTTTTATTTCTCTTTTCACCGTGAGTGATGCTGAAATCTTTTCGTTGTTTGTTTATCAGGAGTTGTTTTACGCCGAGAAAAATGACTTTGGCCCATTTCAGAGGAGAATGGCTAAATTCACAGTAAATTTTTTCTTTGTTGTTGTCCAGGATTTTTCTTTCAGTTCCAATATTATATGTGGGTTCTAGTTAGGTTTTTATTGGTTCCTCCCATTTTTGCATGGTCAGTCGTCTGGTTATCGAGGATGGGGTTATGAAATATTCTGACGTGCAGAGCCATCAAGGGAATATTTAAATTCATAATTTATCACATAACGCTTTACTTTTTCTGTCTCAAACACGTTAATAAGATCAACAGTTAATAAGATCATTCATTTATTTTGTATTTATTATTGTAGTTTAGTCACACGTGTTTTTGTGTTTACTTGTGTGCAAATTATGTGTTTGTATGAATGTGAGTGTGTGTGTGTTTGTGTGGTGTGTGATGAAAATACACGCAACAAAACCAAAGATGTAAAATTACCCTATCAGTGCTAAAGGTCCGTAAAACTGCTGAAGAAAAAGTTTTTTTGATTCCTACTACATATTTTCTCAGTTCCAGAGTTAAAAAAGTGTTCGCCAGATTTTAAGACAGTTTTTTGTTAACAAATTTGTAAATCCAATGTGCCTTCAACTTGAAAAAATTGTGGCCTAAAAATATCACCTCTTTTCATTAGTCAATAACACAAATAGCTAAGTAATTAAATGTACTGACTTTGACAAATTGATATCAGTTTATGGAAGTTGTCTCTATTTAGCAATATTTACCAAAAAAAAACATTTTCGTGATAATTTTTTCTGAGTTTTGTCAACAGCGTTGAATGTTGTTGGCAGGTAAACACGGGATAGGCAGTCTGAAATAATATTGTACATTCGAACGTTTAAAAATTGAGTTTAAAAAAGTTGTTTGTGTTTGAAATGTTAAAATCAAACCGGCGCAAAATTAAATTCACAGTCACAACAATTAGCTGTCTAACTAATGATTTATATTTTTCCATTATAAAAACTATCTTTTACTGAACTATTTTTAAAAACATTACTTCTAAAACCAGTACCATAAGTGAACATCAAAGAGATACATAGGTACTCAGATACTTAGGTACTTATGATACATAGGTATTTATGACACATAGATACTTATGATACAAAGATACTTAAGATATATAGTTACTTTAGATACAAAGGTACTTAATATACGTAATGTACTTAAGATACGTAGTCACATTCACTATTTTAATTATTTTAAATTCGTTAGATGTCAAGGCTGTACGAATCTACGGTTGACGTTTTAAACTTGAACATTTTCGTTAAATCATAGTATTTTGAATTCAATATCTTTTTGCTAATCGTTATGAATGGGATTAAATAATAGATTGTTTTAGCATCAGAATATATCGCAAATAAATATGTGATTATTTATTCAGGTATGATTTTAAAATTTTGTTTTAAAAAGTGAGTCAAAAAAGCTTTCAATTAATTTGAGATAAACAAAACGGTAGTGTTAATTCAAAAACTTGGCAACTGTCAATTTTATAGCAGTACAGTAGGTATGTTAGAAATGCGACCATACTTCTTCTAGCAAATTTATTTGTCTGTTTGAATATTTTATTTCAACTTCTCTAGTATAACTTTTGGTATTGCTTACTTATTTGATTTCATTTAAATTATAATAGAAAAGTTAGAATGGTGAGTGTAAATAGGAGACAAATGAGAATGTTACGTGACAGATGTGCAAATGTGCATGGGAGCTCATTTCAGCGCTCGTTACAAGTCAATTTCTGAATTTAGATGAATTTTCTACGCTTGTAAAGCAAGTAATTACTGCTTGCGAACCTACAAAATAAAATAGTTTTTTTTTAAACTACTAAAGATTAATTAACATCGCAGGTGTGTTAGCTTGTGCGGTTAAAGTGCCATGTAGCAATTAATTACGTTGTGATCTGGTTCGAATACAACTTGTGCTATAAAGCATTATCACATGAAAATAATTTTTTAAATTGATTTCAAAGTGGGTAAAAAATTTTACTTTTATTGAAAAATGAATTTCAATTGAAATTTTTCAAGGAAAAAAATTTAAAAACATAAAAAAACATAAAAAAAACATTCGAAGAAAATTTTCTTCTCAAATGTAAGTTCTTTCAAATCATGAAACAGCAAAAAGCTCAAGTTTCCCAACTAGAAACGTCCCAATAGTATTCGCACGAATGATCACAACAGCATTCTCAATGTTGGGCCAACGTTCGAACGTTTGTTTGATCACGTAGCTCTTTCATTCAGTCGGTGTTCATTCTTTCATTCATTCAATGTGATCGCGCCGACAGTAGAGAACATTTTGATAGCGAGACTGTTCAATACAACATTCTTCGTATCGGCCTGCGTGAAAAATTTTCCATTTCAAAAATTTTTATTTTGCCTTCCAGGAGTTTTTAGAGACCAGTGAAAAAGTAATTTATCCAAGTGTTGTTTCAGAATGACCGTTTCAGGCATTCGATAATGTAATAATTTTTTTTATCTCGGAAACATTTTTTTATACCTAGACGGGCATCGAACGAACGAGAGTTCGATCCGTAGATTGGATGTTAAAATTTTTATTTATTGCGACAAATATTTGAATATCTAGCATCATTTGTGTGTGTTTGTTTGTGCGTGTGTGTGGTGCGTGTGTGTGTGTGAATGTTTGTGATGTGAGACAGTATATCATAGAAAGCGCTTTTCAATAATAAATGATTGATGATGGTGAGTTTCATCCAAAAGCCTGTCTTCCACTAGACATGCCAAAAGTTGATTTGTTTGAAATTAACTCAATTTAGTATTTTAATATCATTTTTGGAATGAAATATTGTTTTGTGAAATATTTTTTTACGTTATTAATTTATCAATTTGATTTTATTTGACTTGCGAAAATAGTTCAAGATAAAACTATAAACCTAAGTGAAATAAGATAACCCTCCCGGAAAAATGAATAATACTGTACACCTTGTTGTTTAGTGTCGTTATTTGTTAACCGTTATTAGTATATTGTGTCGGAGTTACATTAGTTGTTGGAGTGTTGTAACTCCAAGTAAGTGATGCAAGGATTTTTTTCAAAATTGGCCCCAAGCCAAGTTTTTTACTCTAAAAATATGGTGACCAACGTAATTTTTGTGAATTTTTTGATACGAAAAACATCGAGTTAAACTGTATATATTTGTCGTTATACGGAGAATATTCATTTGTTAAACTAATTTCTTATACCTATATATAAATTTTCTGGGAACACACTTCCAAATTTCTAATGGATGAACGTTCTGTTGAGGAAAAAAGGTTTTTGCGC
>NW_008703617.1:4520779-4531021 GCF_000326865.2 Helobdella robusta | reverse complement strand
TGTATATATATATATATATATATATATATATATATATATATATATATATATATATATATATATATATATATATATATATATATATATACATAAGCATTTGTATTGACCATAAGCTGCTGGTAGCTAGGGATCTTATGCAAAAAATAGAACGTCTTTCTTGTTACATCCGATTTTATATTTAGCTCTCCTTAGGTTATTGTTTTTTGTGTTTACTTTTCACGCATAAACATATATACATAAAGATATAAACACACACATAAATACACATACATAAATACGCATACACAAATACACATATGCCAGCACAAACATACATATGTAGAGATATATACAAACACATAAGTCCATGCATACATGCTTAAATTATAAATAGGAATATTTTTTTACGGATATATATACACATATATATCCGTAGAAAAAAATTCTTATAGATAATTTACCAGCCTCCTTCATTCATATTACACCTCCATCGGACAAAGGAATGGCATTAGTTTCTTAATCAATTTATGCAAACATACACTTATTCAAAGAAGCAAATCTCATCGTGAACATTTCACGCATGTATTTATGTTTGCTTTGGTCTCCATATACATACTACACATTATACCAAGTATCAAAGATGTTGCCAAAGGATTTTGGCTTTGGAGCCGAAGGTTTCACAATGGAAAATGTTGTTTAGGGTTAAGGTTAAACTGATTAAAACCTCTATATAAATTTGTTAAAATTCGAACAGAGAACATATTCAACACTTCCACAACCATGGAATGACGTTAAATTTCTGACAAAACTATTTATAATTATTATTCATTTTAATAAAATCACAATTAGTTAATGATAAAAAATTTATTTTTTAGCCATTTTTTTTCTTCATAAAACAAAAAAAGCACGGCATTACAACGTCACTAGCGATTTATTGCCTGGCTGCTTGGCTGGTTTCCGCCGTCCAGTTTCACCTACGTCAAATCTCTTCAACCGTCAGCATTTGTGGCGTCATTCTAAATTTACTTTAAAAAATTTACTTTAAATTTTCGTTTTTTTTTTTCATATTTGCCTGTCGGCTTATATCTAAAAACAAATTAATGAATGTACGCAGACGTTAAATCAAATGCGTTGACGCAATGCTTGAAAACGTATAAACTTTAAACTTATTTTATTTATTATCTACTTAATCATATAAGTTTTTGTACAAGATTTTTATTCCATGAAAAAGAGCAATTAACAAAGTAAATCATCCAATACTTACTCAGATATGCAAATTTGACATCAAATAACATCTAACACATCTAACACTCCTGACCGTAACTACAAGCAGTAGCCAAAATGTAAAATTTTTCTCACAAATTAATGCTTCTCAACATGTAATCTGCCGCAGTACCAATTTGCCAAACATTCAATTTGAAAACATTTTGCAGAAGCAAGCTCACGCATACACGCATGCACAGTTGCGTTTATGTGGTTAGATATTTTACGTTCAAAGACAATGTCTGTCAATCACTAGCTATCTTTTATGATTGATGCTTTGGTGCTTTTTTAACTAGCAAATGAATTTGAACGTTATTTAGTTTATTTGTTTGTCGGCTATTTTTTGCTTTTTTTAATTTTAATGTATTGTATTGTGCCATAACATAACTAAAATTTAAAAAAGTTGAAAAAATTGAGGTTCATGGCATATCCCTGCTTCAACCCATAAGAAAGTGTTGTACATTGGTAAATAGGCCTCCCCTTGTTCAGTGCCAAGTTGTACAACGGCAAGTAATTAATTGAAACATCTTCGTCTAGATTTATTGTAATTTTGTTTTTACATTTTGTTTATTTAAATTTTTGAATTGAAGTGTACCTATTTAAATTATTAATTATATTAATTAATTATTAATAATAAAATAAAAATAGGTGCATGTTTTTTATGGTTTTTTTCCTCTGGTATTGCCCATATATTAATTTTAATGACGCGTGTATGTTACTACATTTCACTGAAATTAGATACAGTTCGTAACGACATCAACATGGAATGTCCAACATGCAACAACAAAAACTTATTTGATTAATAATTCATAAATATCTCGGGGCAGCTTGTATTTTTTTCTCTCTCAATAAATTCCCCAGTCATATTTAACTATTTGTTCTGATTTATTGACAATTATTCGCTAACCTCCAACTGCTGGCATGTAATTCAGAAAGATGAATTGCTTCGAATTTTCAGATGACTCATACGCTTTAGTTTTATATTGGATAAACGAAGATTAATCACGTTTGATTTATTTGGCACCATATGCGCCTCAACTTTCCTCAGATATCTGGATTTTTATAGTTTTTATTGATAGTCTTTTAAATATTACAAAAGTACTGTTGCTGGGTTCTTTACACTTTTGTGTTTTTCAGTCAAATCCGCTTTTTGAGACTGAGTTTTTTATGCCCTTGCTTTTAATTCTGACATTTACCTTGCACAAGAAATTTCGCGAACAACTGAGCAGTTTTGGGGTTCAAATACAGCTTGCACCAAATTTAAAATGCTTTTGATGTAATTTGAAAGTAGCCTATTACAACTATGGATTGTGCCCGTAAAATCGTAGCGATCTTTAGGCACATAATAACTTACATGCGTCACGAATAACTTTCATTTTTAAACAAGTTTTGAAAAATGTAGGTTCGGCTCAGTTTCTCCGATTCGAATTATTCTTGTGAGAACGGTCTGTGCGTCTGTTCATTTAATGACGACGCAAATAAAATTTAACGAGAATTTCTTTTCAAACCTCTTGTATGTAAGAACAATTAATCTGTTAATCTGCTGATCCACGTAGAAAACCATTTCCAATGAATTAGAATCTATTCAAGTTTTTAAAGTACCATTTTAGGATTTAATTTTTTTACCCACAGACTAATATAAATGAAATTAATTTTTTTTTACTCATAGATGAAATTAAATTTTTAATCATAAATCCGAATAAATGAAGTATTCAATTTGGTTTCCTTGCCTAAAGCTTCATTCATCTCCTCTATTCCAGTACTAGCATTATTGTGATCAATTATTCAGGATGTCTTCAAACACATGGTCGGCCGGCGTTGAAAGTTTCGTTGAAAGTTTCAGCAACTAATCCCTCCAAATTGAAACTACCGGTGTAAATTTATAATGAACATTTCAGTTTGAAGATGATACAAGATTCAATCAACCATTCATTCATTCATTCATTCGTTCATTCAATCATTTATTCATTCAATTAATCTTTCATTCATTCATTCATTCAGACAGACAGACAGACAGTCTAGACAGGCAGTCTAGACAGGCAGTCGTTTTGATATCTTAACTATTGAGAAATGATTTTTATTTCATCCTTGTTCGTTTTGTGGGAATATTTCTTTCATCAGGTGCTTACAGAAGCACTGAGCCAGACTGGCACAGTAACAAAAAGAATAATAATATAAATAAAAATGGTAATAATGTTGTTTGTGTTTGTCGATGATTTATTATTATTTGTATGTTATATAGCCATAAATTTACAGCTAACTTACGCCATAAAATCTCATTCGCAAATTCATGAACGCTCTGATAACAATTTTTGAGACAAGCACTTCCCAGTGAGAATTTGAACCACGTCAGCTCGCAATAACAACAAAGAAAAACACGACACTATACTGTCTGCGCTACCATCGGTGATTAAGAAATGCGTATTTATACCAAAAAAAAAATACAAAAGTATCAAATACATACACCAACAGACAAATACGAGGAAAAAAATTTTCAATGCTTTCATGCTGTCCAGTTACATTGGAGTGACTCTGCTAATTGTGTCCGTCGTATATGGAATAATTATTATACCATCTGATGGAGAGACTTGTGCATCAACCTGAGATTTAATTAGATGGCTACCAGGCTTAATTAACGTGTGTGTACATGTACAATCCGCTGTGCAGTGACTAGATCAAAATGAAATTAATAAAAAGTTATAGATTGCAGTCGTAATAACAATAACAATTAATTTATTTATTCATCCAGTCTTCCATTCTGTCTTTTATTTATTCATCCATCCATCCATCCATCCATCCATCCATCAATCAATCCATCCATTCATTTGTTTCTTCATCCATCTATCCATCCATTCATTCACTCAGTTATCCATCTCCAGACTGCTACTTGCGCATCCATCAATATAAAACCCACTTTATCCTCCTCCATATATAGAGTTTGGCCATAAAAATATACACCTATATAAATGAACAACACACAAGCAGACTCATGAATGTATGTGTGTGTGTACGTGTGTGTGTGTGTGTGTGTGCGTATGTGTGTACGTATTTGTATGTGTGTGTACATGTGTATGTATGTGTGTGTATGTGTGGTGTGTGTGTGTGTATGTGTGCTTGCGCGCGCGTTTGTGCATATTAAAGTGCGTGTGGATGCGTATGTATGTGTGTGTTGTGTATGTATGTGTGTACGTGTGTAGGTATGTGTGTGTTGTGTATGTGTGCATATTAAAGTGTGTGTGTGTGTGTGAACGTTATAGAAATATAAATAATGTGAGTAAAAATGTTTAACGAGTTTTTTTTGAACCAATCATTACCGTCGTAGTTGTAAAAATCGTTACTTTCGCTGACAAGATTGTCAGATGGAGATTATTTGCGATCTTTGTGTATATGTGTGTGTGTGTATGTGTGTGTGTGTGGTGTGTGTGTGTGTGTGCGTGTATGTTCGCAAAGGGTACGCCTGTGAGTCTCATACATAATTAGCGGTTGAGTCATGCAGAGAATTTATGCGGACATTTGAAAGTCTAATTACAATAAATACGTGCTTATCTCGGCGCACACCTCTGCATACCAATTGATGGATGCAAAATTTCATACTAAAATATTTTTGGAAGAATTTTTCTCATAAATTTCTTTTTCGTTTTCCCAGGCTTGTGATATGATCACATGTTCAAATTTGTATATGAGCTTCAGTTTGTGTGCGTGATTGTGTGTGTTTGTGTGTAGCGTGTGGTGCTTGTTTATGTATGAGTGGGTGTGTGTGTAGCGTGTGGTGTGTGTATGTATGAGTGAGTGTGTGTGTAGAGTGTGTGTGTGTGTGTGTGTGAGATTGAAACTTTTGGTTAAAAGATTGGGTAACCCATTAAAAAACTTTGTAAAAATGAAAATTGATTGCTAATAATTTGTTCGTCCGGAGCAAAAAGATTGGTTCACCCACTCACTGAGTAGTACTTGCAAATGTGATTTTAGATATTGTGTGTGTGTGCGTGTATTTGTTGTGTGTGTGTGCGTATGTGTGTGTTTGTTGTGTGTTTGTTGTGTGTATGTTTTGTGTGAGTGTGTGTGTGTGCATGTCTGTCTGTGTGTGTATATGGGTATCCTGTTAATATGTTTGTATTCAAGTACACATCATAAATGTCTCGATATTTTAAGATGACCATGACGACCGTTTGAATGTATGTTACAGTAAATATAAAAATGCTTATAAATGAAATGTTGAAAGCAGCAGAGCACGAATGAATGATCGATCGGCTTGCCCTGAAAATTTAAATACTTCAAATTTTTTAAATATTCTACGTATATAATACTGTTGAATATTGTAATGTGACTGAATATTGCGATGTGACCCTACAAATAGGAGACGGCATAAATTTTATTGATTGGAACTTTAAAATTTGCCTGCGTGCCATTAAAGTGACCCCCTCGAAAGAATGAAGTTTCAATTACTTTCTAAATATGTTTTGTTTTATTATTAAAATTTTTTAAGACTGGCGCGATGGTGTAATGGTTAAGATGCCTGGCACTACCGTTGCATTGACCGGATTCGAATACAAAAAGATCCCCTCCTATCACGTACAGTGCGTGTCATTAGATATACAATTGATGTTTGTCATTCATGACTTTGAGAAATAAATACTCATGTGAACACGTGTGCGATTTGTGCACAAAACACGCACAATGCAGGTTGGGTACTACACTTACAAAGAGGGCAGTTTTAATGATTTTAATAATTGAGGAGCCATCATCGATCATTGTGTTCCTCCACTGAATTTTTCACTTTTTTTCTCTCCAACTTCCGGACAGAACGATTTGCGTCTCAAAAATATGCTAGTTTAAAAGACGGGATGTCCTGATGTATGGCGGGGGAGATTCTTCAAACAAAACTTTTAGAAATGTCTCACTGCCTTCTTTAACCGCTTGCTTTTATCCTACATCAAAATTTTAAAACGGTTTTCGCTTTTATTCTCTTCCCTTCAGTTTTGTCTGCTGGCCGTCATTTGACTTTTTTGTTTATAAACGAGTTAAGGAACAAAATATTTGTTACATTTACGTGAAAAACTGTATGCATGGAGGTTTAATTATTGGTGCAAAATTAAGATATCAATATTTGTGGCTAAGGATGATAAAAACTGTGTATTGAATTTTCAACTAATTTCAACTGTTTTTATTGCATTCGATAACTTATAACAATAAAAATAAACTCCAGGAAAAACAAATAGTTGTCCAGAAAAAACAAAAATTCGTTTAAAGAAAGCATTTGAAACATGAAGCCGGTATAAATCATTTGGTGATGTGACAGTAAGTACATGGAAAGTTGATGGAATAAACTGCCTGCACTTCTCCGTCCCCGCATTCGTTGTGAGTACGTTGTTTTGTAGTTTTTTTTCTATTTCACCATCATCGTCTTCTACATTCTTGTTAACGTCATCATTCTTATCATTATAAATGTTATCATCATTTTTTATTCTTATCTTTACATTCCCGTATCATCTTCGTTGTCATCATCATCACCATCATTTTCATCATCGTCGTCACAACATGTCACCATATCATCGTCATCACTTTATCGTATTAGTAATAAATGCTATACTCATCGTCGTCGTCACTAAAATAATGCCATCACCCTCATCACCTTCATCTTCATCATCGTTTATAAAAAAAATCGCAACATTTTACATCTTGCCACTCAAATAATTTTTTCCAGATTTATAAAAAATTTTTTCATCTAAAAGTTTCTTCTAAAGAAATGTCCAAACTTAAATGTTCTACAATGGCAAACAAAACATTCCCCAAAAAATGAACATTAGAGATATCCATTTAAAATGAAAGTGGCATACTTAAAATGCCTCCATTCACGTTCCAGAGAATTATCCGTCTATGGAAGGCGACTTTTGTACTGCCCCAGACTCAAAAATATCTCATTTATTCCTGAGCCACTCGTCCGTGCTACATTATTAATATCGTTATTTATTATGGCCGACGATGCTGTACGTGTGTGCGACCAAAAAAATACTGAACACCAAAAAACATTCGCTCCCGCCATTTGTAAATATTAGGCCTTCGTAAATGAATGCAATTTGTTCGCATGAATAGACGTTGTTATATTTTAAATCAATATTTTTCATACTCATTCCTTTTTCTCTCACTCTTTTTCACTCTCTTTCTTTCTCTCTCTCGCCCTCTCTCTCTTTTCTTATCTTTAAATGCTCCTTCTTTGTTTCCGTTCATGTTCTATTCTATGGATAACTATTTTTTATGTTCTTTCTCTCTCTTTCTCTCTTCTCTCTCTCTCTCTTTCTCCCTCTTTTTCTTGCTGCTTTTATTTTATCCATTCATCTATTTAGTTTATTTTGCTTTTTGTTTTCTGCCTTCTTTCTTTCCACTCCTTTTTGTATCTTCCAGAAGATTGTCTCCAATAAATCGGCCTGAAGAAGTCTAATGCAGGCGTAGTGGAGTCCGATTAAGAGATTAGACAACTTGAATGCCTCCGACGCACCAATCATGTCATCGCCAAGCAAGGAGACAAATATTTTGGAGAGATTCAAATTTTTTGTGTGTTTTATTACGAAAACATCAACAATTATTATTCACATTATAAAAATATTGTAGGTAAAAATAATGAAAACAAATTAAAAATCGTTTATAAACTATGGAAAGAATACGAACTTATTTTCAAGTTGAGTTAAAATTAACTCACACTGACAAATGCATTTCAAGCGTTAAGTGCTGTAAGCCTGAGTTACTGGCTCATAAACATTTGTTTTGTTCGTTAATTTATATTCCTTCATTTAGAGTGTTGCGAAAAACTTTTTCAACTTGTTGCAGATGTTTCTTAAATGTTGTGCGATAAATTTGGATATTAACACCAGATATAAAACTTGAATCAAATAGTTTTTCTGTCCTAAATAATATAAATTTTATTATTTTTAGGTTTATTATAGAATAAGATTTGATTAGTGTAAAAAATTTAGAAAAGTATGATGCCGAAATGGGAGAAACAGACGGTTTTTCAACTATTTTGTCACGATGCGTTGTTTTTTTAAGCACACAGTGTCGCAGATTTTGAAAGCTTTCTTTGCCAAGGTGCTACAATCTTTTTTTCTTGTCCTCGCCAAAATTAATTTTCTTCAGTCTGTGGGGAAAATATTTTTCACGCACTTTAAAGTTTTTATACGTTGTAAAATGCGATGTGCAAGTCTGAATGAGATGTACTTTTTTATCGGCATAACGTTTTCAAATTGTTCATTGTTTGATGAAAACTTTAAAAATAATAAAACGAAAAAATGTGGACAGAACAAATAAAAATAACTTCCTTGCTAACAAAACAACATAAAAATTATTGACAATGATGGGAGAGTTAATTTTTAAAATTTTATCAAAATTTTTTAAAATTTATTAATTCATCAGGCATAAAAGAACTCAACTCGTTTTCCAAATTATTCTTCAATTAGTAATAACCAAAAGAATGTAATTTTTAGGCTTCAAATGTCTCTTTCTCTCTCTCCTCTCTCTCTCTCTCCTCTCTCTCTCTCTCTCTCTTTTTTTTTTCTCTCTCTCTCTCTCCAAGTTTTCCTATCGAAAGGAATGTATGTAGTTTTACCCTACTTGGAAATGACAAAATAATTCCAGGCAGCAGGGCTGAAAAAATGTCATCAACTGTTTTTTAAAACTCACAAACTAACTCCCGTAGCCCAAACATCTTCGCCCATCAATAACATCATCAGCAACAGCATCACACAAAATTTCACGTGAAAAAAAGAATTGATCCCATTTGCATATTAAAAGCTACATGGTCATATATACAACACTGCTACAATCACATACACAAGTTTACGCACCCACACACACACACACACACACACACAATCACTTACACATTCTCACACACACACTCACACACACACATAATTATTTCCAAATAATTAGGTTTTCGTTTGAGAAGATAACGACGACGCGTGTTGAATTATTCGCAACAACAAAAGCATCGATTTTTTCATGCCCGAGTATATGTAAACAAAATTTTTCGTGTAACTTTTTTTTGATAATTTTTATACATGCACAGTGTATATTGTTGAGGAATATAACATATATGTGTGTGTTTGTGTGTGTGTGTGTGTTTTTTTGTGAGTGTGTGTTTTTGTGTGTGTGTATGTGTGTTTATGTGTGTTTATGTGTTCGTCTGTATGTGCGTGTACTTGTTTGTGTTAGAATCTCAGGTATATTTTTTCAACCAAGGACGCACTTAAGTCGAATGACAGAATTATTCCGAATGTCCTCTGTTTAGTGCGACCGAGAAATTCTTCATTCTTCTTGTAAAAAGTTTCTTCCCGAGAACAATTCAAACCTCTGTTTATACTTTTTAAAAATTTCATCATCAACTAGCATCAAATCAGGGTTTAGTGGAGGGCAGGCGAGACCACCACCAAGAGGTTTCCACAAAATGTGACTCCAGATAAAGGTGAAAAGAAATATATTCCACCCCAGCAGCATCCAGTTGAAACTTATAAAGTATGAAAATGTCAACCTCGAATACCAAAGTTCGAGAGAGAATTTAAAATTAAAATTTTATTTCTATGTATGTAAATGTTTCCTGTCTTTTGGAAAATTATTTCGTGATCAAAATTTCTGGAAAAAATGTAAAAAAAACTTAGATATTCCGTAATGTCGCTTTCTGATCAATTTTATTACACTGAAAATATTTCAAAAGATTATTTTCAATATTATTATTTTTAAATAAAAATATGGCGGCATATATTTTCACCCAGTGCGAAAACCCTGTTCCTATCTTGAATTAACACAAACACCACTGAAATACTCGACTGCTCCATTTCACCTCTCCCTCACGTCACACATCAATCACTAAGTTTTTGTGAAATCTCCTAAATTGACTTACGTACATGCATACCTTAAATACGTAAGTTCATACTTGGCCGCCAGTTTTTTTTGTTAAGATCATTTTACGGAAGGATTTTATAAAAAATTCTTTGGAAAATAATTAAATAA
>NW_008703617.1:4445779-4515779 GCF_000326865.2 Helobdella robusta | reverse complement strand
AATTTGTGAAACTTTTTGAATCCAACATCTCCTCTACATTCAAATCGAACCTTTTTTACATTTCAAGATGTTTATTCTTAGATACAATTCTTAGATACAGAATTCATAACTTTTTCAAATAAAATATTTGTAACCTTTGTTATCATATTAATAATAATAATTATTAATGTTATTATTATTATTATTATTATTATTATTATTATTATTATTATTATTAATATATTTATCCATATACCTATTTATAACCTCCAAAAAAGCAATTAAATTACTACATTTAAATGTATTTCCAGGTTGAGTCTTAATGACATTTCACGCAACCACCTCGTTGAACTGATACCAACAACAGCAACAACAGCAACAACAGCAACAACAGCAGCAGCAACAGCAACAGTAGCAGCAACAACAACAGCAACAACAACAGCACTGGGAATTTCAACAAGACTGCCAATGCATAACACAGGATCAGCAACATTCAATCAACTTCATTCAACATCATCAACATTAGAAAAACGTCAACAACAAACAATACTACATTACTTTCATAAAATTTCCCAACACAACTACACTACACACAACAACGTCAACATCCACTACAACAACAAACACAAGATCCAAAAACGACAAAACCGCAACAACAACAATGATAATGTTAATCCAAAACCGCCTACTTCAGATAATCAAAACCCAATTGACCAAGTAGATGGCTAACAACAAAACAACAACAACAACAACGCAACGACAAAATACAACCTAACAACAACAAAAACAAAGACGACGACGATGACGATGATGACGAAAGCAGATTTGTGCACAAGCAAGTTGTACAAGTTGTTTGCGTACAACGCAGGCATCCGCGTGTACGTCTGTATGCAGTGCCTTGTTTTATTGGCTGGTCAACAACACGATGGTATGTTGCTATGTGCACTGTACTGTGTATATATAAATGTACGTGTTTATATGTGTGTGTGTGTGTGTGTGTGTTTGTATATATGTGTGTGTGCCTGTGTGTGTGTGTGCGTACGTGTGCCTGTGAGTGTATGTGTGTGTGTGTGTGTGTGTGTGTTTGTGTATGTGTATGCGTGTGTGTGTATTCGATGCCCTTTCTCAACTATATAATTTGTATTATGAATTAATGTAAGTATCTTGTGTTGCATTTTGTTATTTTGTATGTGTTGTGTATTAAAAGTTAACTATTTCATGGTAGGTATTGAGTGTTGTATTTTTTGTGAATGCATATTTTGCTTGTTGTATTATATGCCGGGGTATTTTATTCCGGGCAGTTTTTGCATTTTGCAATAGGTAATGTGAAGTTTTTTTCAATGTCGTAAGTTGTTTCATCATCTTAATCATCATCGTCCTCATCGACATCATTTTCATCGTCACCATATAATCATGTTCATCACCAAATTATCACCATCGTCATCATCATCACCCTCATCTTCATCATCATCGTCGTCATCATCATCACCGTCATCTTCATCATTGTCATCTTCATCATTGTCATCTTCATCATCGTCATCATCATCACCATCATCTTCATCATCATCGTCGTCATCATTATCCTCATCGCTTATCTCATTTATGATAATAATCTGCCTAATCTGAGATCATCTTCACGCCATATTATATCTGTTATCAACGTCCTTTTAATAATCTTTGTTATTATTATTTCTGATGTCATTAATTTTAAAATAATAATTTTTATTATTTCATAATAATAATAATTTTTATTATTTCATAATAATAATAATTATTATTATTATTATGAAATAATAATAATAATAATAGATACATTGTCGTCATAATAATAATGATTGTTACGATCATATTAAATGAATAAAGAATTTTTTCCGATAAAAAATATTTTATTGCCTCTATATAAATTAATTTTCAATTTCTCTCTCTCTCTCTCTCTCTCTCTCTCTCTCTCTCTCTCTTTCTTTCTTTCTTTCTATCTCTCTCTTTTTTATTATTTATGTGTTTTTTATGTGTTAATTATAGGAAATTCAATGTTGTCTCGTACCAATCTTGGCGTTTTTCATATTTTCATTCTCACAAATGGACGGTGTGATGGTGTAGCGATTAAGTGCCCGGCGATGTTACTGCAGTGACTGGATTCGATTGCGTTGAGATCCCAGCCTGTCACATGCACTGTGTGTGTCGGTGTGTGTGTCATGTGTGTGTGTGTGTGTGCGTGTGTGAGTGTGTGTGTGCGTGTGCGGTGAGTTTGCTTCACGAAAAAATTGTAGTGAATAAAAAAATACCAAAATTAATGAAACGTAAATTTTTGTAACTTCAGAAAAAACATTTTATATTTTGTTCCTTGATAAGTCTATCCATATTGTTAAAATTATACGTAATTCAGTAAATATAATAAGCCATCAATAGCACAAAATTAATACTATTGGAAAATGAATATTAACATCTAGACTGGAGAGAGTGCAGGCTCGGCAGTAACTGCAGCGGCTGCAGTAGATACAGAGGTGGCGGGAGTCAACGTACGTAAGTAGATATTGCTTTCTCGTAATTCATAATGTCCTTGACATCTGTCTCGCATAAATACACAATCTTCGTCCTCTGAATACTTTCTCACAATTTATGGATTTGTTTGTTTATTAAGTAGGAAGTAGTCGCTGGTTTATTTCATGTGTACATACCACGTATCATGTATTGTGTACTCTTAGCTATCTCACTGTTGTATGTACGTTTTTATGTACTTCAAATATGTTTGATATATGAAAGCCACACAATGTAAGTCTGTACGATATATGAGAGTGTATTTTTAATCGCACGGTGAACATGCTTAATATATGCAAGTCTTTGTGCACGTGTGTGCAAACCTTCCATCTAAACTAAACTTCCATCGATATATACAGAGTTCTGTCTTTGAGAAAAGGTTAAAGGCCAATCTCTTTTGTGCACTTGCCTCGGAGGTTTCAATGACAAACACACACACATACACCCACATACACATACACACACACATACACCCACATACACATACACACATACACCCACACACATACATACACACACACAGCGTACATAAGTGAATACGCGTGAAAACCACGCATCATACACTTTGCATATGACAGGTGGGAATCTCCTTGTAATCGAATCCAGTTACTGCAATGCAACAGCAGGACCAGGCGCCTTTAACCATTACGCCATCACGTATAATTTCGATATATGAAAGTCTTCGCATATGCATATATTCGATTTATGCAAATACTAGCTGAAATGTGGGTTATTACGAAATATGAGAGTTCTCTTGTGTTCAGTGTACATGTAAATGAGTGTCTTCATCATATGAGAATTGATTTAAATGCATTTCTTCGATATATGCGAGTCTCTGTTGTAAATGTACTTGGATATAAGCGAGTCTGAGTGAACATTATGGATGTCTTCTTTATAATCATCAAAGGAGTTTATGAGTTCGTGAATACTCTTACGACGAGTTTGATGTTTCTACTTCTCTTTTGTCTCGATGGAATGTTAGCAAATTATTTCCTTGCTTTCATCTTTTTCTCTGGGTTTTTAAATTTTTTATTTTTACTGACACTACCCAACTGTGGCCAGTAGATGAAAAATAATACTGTATATCGAGAATTTTTTTGAAAAAAGTTGGTAATTTTGGTTCCAAAATTACCAAAGAAAAAAGAATTTTAATAAAAAGAGAAAAGATTTGAAGTGAAAAAACAGAACATTAATATCTCAAAAAGCTGGTTGATGACGCAGTTGCCATGGTCACTCACTCACTCACTCACTCATTCATTCAATCATTCACTCACTCATTCACTCACTCACTCATTCACTCATCATTCAATCAACATTTCGGAGTCACTTTTAAATATTATTTTTCGCAAATGGGGAATTAAATGAATTTAAGACAATGAAAAAATAAAATGTAAACCTCCAGTGATGGTATGTGTTGAAGTTTTTTCAGAATTTTATGATTTTCAACAATATTTTTTACATTGCTGAATGTGATTGTTGGCTTTTTAGTAGCAGTATCATTTAAAGGTAACTTGACCTAACTGCTGGTAGTACCACAATAATTGTTTTCAAGTAAAAAAAATTTTAAATGCATTGTTAAACAGTACACACTTGATTAAGATCTTTGGAACGTTCTCCAAGTGAATAATTTATTTTAAGTTTATTTTCACAGTTAAATTTGTTGCTGACCCAGTTTTTGCTACTACAATCTGATCCGGCGGATCAGATTGTAGTAGCAAAAAATTTTCATCGGATAATTGTATTAACTCGCTAAAACATTTTTTTTGTAGAATTAAATTTAATTCTGCCATCCCAATCCAGTAACGCCACACGCGAGCAGGATGGAGCCGATGCAGCGACTGTCGCAGCAACAGCACTCCCACACTTTTACCAGTCTAACGAACGACAATAACAATTTTTACGTTAACCTGAAAAATGACAATAATTACTATCTAGACAGAAATGACGTTAATGAAAACAACAACAACAACAGAAATAGCATCAACAACAAAATCTCTAAAAATAAGAATATCAGAAACGATAATTTTTATAAAAACCACAACAGAAACAACGACAACAACAACAACCATAGAAACAACAACCATAGAAACAACAACAACAACAACCTCGACTACCAAAACAACGACCAGCGTTTGGCCTCACAGCAAACCAACTCGAACGTAAAACACAAAAGCAAAACTAAGCATAAACAAACGAACAACAACTACTACATCAGCAAAGTAAACAACAACGACAACGACAACGCCGACGACAGCAACAATGCACTAAACACAGACACGCAAGTTTTCGCCAAACAGAACGTAACATCGCATCAAGGTGACCGTGCGATGTTAACCTGCATAGTAAGCAACCTTGGCACCAAATCGGTTAAGTTTCTGTGTTTTGCTTTTATTAATTAATTTTGGCAAATTAACTTTTAAAAATCATTTTTATTGATTTTTTTTAATTATGTGTATATTACAATAAAATAATTTTTATATAAAAATAGAAATTTGAATCATATTTGTACACGGCATATACATGAATTTTATAATCGTTTATCCCTCCTACCCATTTTTTTTCATTTTCGCGTATACATGTTAGCGTGTGTACCTGCTTGCACATGTTTGGTCATGTACGTACATTATGGTTATGTAAATTAATTATGGTTATGTATGTACATTACAAACACATACACACTCATACACAAATACATTCTAACCCAACACAGACACACACACCACATACACAGAGACACACAGGCACACACAGAGACACACACAGAGACACACACAGATACACACATACAGACAGACCACAACGTGTTGACATACTGTCACTACTCACTCTTCTATATTAATTGTTTTGTTTATCTGTAACTTTTTTAAACGGACGTCTCCCACAAATATATTACTTCACGTTCTTTCTCTGATGCGGCAGACATCCATCTGAGCCGCATGAACCACGCCTTACTTCTGCAGTGCAGCGGTCGGCAACCGCACGACACACTCCACTGGCAATTAAATGCATACTCCCATGCAGTTGGAATGGAAATAAAATAGAAAAAATAATTTGTCTACTCTTCTGGTGAAATATTTAAAACAAAATGTTTGAATAACGTACCCACTTTTAAAATTGAACAACTCTTATAAATAAATGCACCCTCATTACTTCATTACTACTACTCAAATGATGAATAAATTTATTCATCAAAAATTTAAGAACATTCTCCTCAGAGGCATGCAATCAATAAATTTTTTTATTATTAAAATTCTACCTTCCATGAAAAGCGAATTTAATTTGTCTAAGATTTTTTTTGCCGTCTTTTTTCAATTTGAAAGGATTTGAAAATTTGTTTTATTTTTTTTTTTTTATTTGAATGAAATTTCCTGATGAAGTTGAGTTTGAGTGCTTCATTTAAAGAAATTATACGTAACTGTCTTTTAAACGCTTTTTGAATCTGAAAACCATTTTAAATATTTTTGTCAGTGAAAAACCTTTTTGTATTCAGTAAAAATAACAGCTGAAAAAAATATTTGTTAGCATTTTTTGTTTTCAATCAGAGCCGTATTTAAAATTTGACAGAAATAACAAAAGTCTAGAGTATCAAATTTTCAATGGTAAAAAATTTTTGAATTTAAAAAGTTAGCTAGCATAATAAAATATCGGCAATTCAAAATTACATTAAACCAAACGACGTCTGGCCGCCTGCATGGTTCTTGCCTAGTATCCATGGCGCTAATGAGATTGTACGCTATCTAAACAGGGTTAGGAACTAGATTAGGTTGGGAATTATAGAAAATGTTTTTTTTTTTTTTTAATTGATGTTTTAATTTTCATCCAAAACTGGTGAGCCATGACGACAACTCTACTTGAAGTATTTTTCAAATTGTGATGTGAATCGAGCAGATGAGTGGCGGTAATGTGATTGCGTTCGTGTTTGTTACCAGATGACAACGTTCGAAATTCATGTCGAAATTTCTGGCCAACTTTAAATCTGCTGTTTACTTTAACGTAATGTTGCATACTGAAAACATTTATATGTTAGACAATTTAGAGACGCAGAAAATAAAGAAGAATCGGTATTATTATTATATTATTATTAATAATAATAATTATTATTATTATTATTAACAACATAAAAATCAATTTTTAAAAAATGTTACTAACATTTTTATGAAATTTTTTAAAAAAATATTCGATCATGAATAAAACATGCCGACGTAACGAGCAAGTGCATTTACATTTTTCGTCATTTCGTATTTCATCACATTACACTATATGCTATGATATCATGTGATATCCAACTTTTATATTTTGCATTCTACGCCTTGATCGTCATTTTCCAGATTGATTCTGGCAGATGTGGCTTTGTTAGTGCGTGTGTTTTTACCTTAGCAGTATTGTGAGTATCAACTTTCTGTTTGAGACTTGCCAGCAAGTTTTAAATCATTATTTCAAAAGTAGAAATGACTTTTATAGCAGCATGAGAAAAATTATTATTAAATGATATTGTTATCATTATTTGTTAATAGCATAACGAAATAACTAACTGCCCGATTTACTTAATTAGCCTAATTATCTTTATACATGACTAATTACTGTTAATAATTGTCTTGTTATGGTTTTAAATGGCAAACAACTCAAAAAACAACAAAGAACTGACAATATTGAACCAAAAATACTGAAAAGTATTTATTTCTCATTTCCGTCCAATAAACGCAGAAATGTACATACAGAATTATTCTCGCCCTGACAACACTGTGAAATAATTCAAATTAAATTAAAATGGCTGGTGGGATGGTATAGTGGTATAGAGCTTGGCGGCATTCCTATTGCAGTGGACTTGATTCGATTGCAAAGAAATCCCCGAATATCACATGCAATAATTGCACTTCTGACAGTCCTAATCAAATATCTTTAACCTTTAATCAAATATTTGTAATGATATATACATATATGTTTATCAGATATTTAATAAGCAAAATTTTATAACGAAACTATTGTAAAAAAAAATAACCTAGGCCCGTGTGGGAGTGAAACAAATGAATGCTTGTAGACAAGTCGGATAATATCTCTGTGTATTCAATCATTCTGTGTATCTTTAGCGTTGTAGTGAATAGTATTGAGTGAAAAATTCACGGTTGGATGGATACAAAACAAATGTTTCGTATGCGTTTGTTTGTGTGTTTTTTGTATGTGTATAAGTCAGTGTGTGTAATGTATGTGTGTATGTTTATGTATGTGTGTATGTACGCATACACACGCATACACATATGCGTGTGTGTGTTCGTTTGTCTGTCTGAATGTTTGTTTGTGTGAGTATGTATGTGATACTCTAATACTAGAAACAACCTAAACTACAAAACACAGACGTTTGTGATTCTGTGGTGTAGTGTGGCTTGGTGGAGTTTGGTGGGATGTGGCTTGGAGTGGTGTAGTGTTGTGTGGCCTAGATGTGGCTCGATGTAGTGCAGTGTGGATGTGGCATGGTGTGGTGTGTGTGGATGTGGCTTAGTATAGCGCAGACGACGTGTGGCAATGACGTTGGCTCCTAAAGAGATATGGCTCGCTTGAGTGACTCACGCGCAGTGAGGCATGTGACGTCTTCCATACGTCAATGTCACCATTAATGTTATTCTTCTTCTGCTCTTGTTCATATTTACTCTATTTACTATTGCATTGTGTTACTGCATTAATGTAAATATAATGAAAAGTAACGGGTGTTAGGTGAAATAACAATAATATCTATTATTATTATTATTATTATTATTATTATTATTATTATTATTATTATTATTATTCAACACTTTTGAAATTTCGCCAATAGGACTTTATAATTCTTTCAATTTATCTCAAACTAAAATAAACTGGCGTGACGATTTTAGATCTAGCTTAATTAATCAATTCTGCGATAGCATCTACTTACGCAATATATTGTGACAGAAATAAAGCTTGACTCTAGTTTTTATATTATTTTATCATCCTTGTACACATTCATAATGACGAGCATTGATGTTAAATTATCCATTATTTTAATCTTTTAACTATTATAATAATTGATCATTTTATATTTAATTGTAATTTCTTTTTTTTACTTATATTTTGGCTTATGAAGAAATAAAAGAGTTCTCATTATTATTACTACTACTACTACTACTACTACTACTACTACTACTACTACTACTACTACTACTACTACTACTACTACTAATGTTTTTTCCATTATAATAAAATTAACATTACATTAACATAACATTAGCATAACACTAACATAACATTAACATAAAATTAAATGAAATAACATTTCGCAACAGGTATCATGGAAGAGGCAGGGCGATTCTCATCCATTAACGATCGGTTGGTGTCATACATAAATATATTTGATATACGTATATCATAATAATAATAATAATAATAATAATAATAATAATAATAAAAGTTTTAAATAGTATAATTTCATTGTTGTCACAATTGAGAGAGAAATAACATCAACAACACATCACCAGTTGACCTGGAGGACAAACAATTTTTTAAATGTTGAAATTTTTAAATTTGACGGGCCAAGAAACAAATTTGTTCCAGTTTGGTGTCAAAGGTCACTGACAACACCAACGACGAAACCATCACCAGGTAACTCAGCGTTTGTGTCAGACTCTCGCCTGAGTGTGAACTTCAACCAGGTGAGCGACGAGTGGTCGCTCATCATACAGGACATCAAGTTGGCCGACGAAGGCGTCTACGTCTGCCTGGTCACCACAAAAGATCTTAAGTACAATGCCTCCGCTACAGTTTGGCTCAACGTTAAGAGTTAGTAATTTAATCTGTGTGTGGGTTTGTGTGTGTGTGTGTGTTTGTGTGGTGTGTGTGTGTGTGCGTGCGTGCCTGAGTAGATTTTATATTTGAATTATATTTCGGCAAATTTTTTTAAAAGTTTTTTCAGTTTTTTATGGAATTAATTTGGCATTTTTAGTTGATTTTTAATTTTTTTATTTCAACTTCTTTCTCAAATTCCTTCTCCGTCATTAACTCAAAAAGTACATTGCTGCGAAGTTGCAGTGCATCATTCGCGCCAAGTTCCACCTCGCACGACCAACTCAACATCGGCGTTAATTAATCCATCACTAAGGACGAACGTCTTAATCAATCAGTGATCAAACCATTACAAATTGTCAACCAATCGCTATCAACCAGCCAACCATCAGCGAACCACAATCAACCAATGGAAATCATTCACTCAATCTCAAAAAATCAATCGCTGCCAACTAATTCATAATGGCCAACTATTCACAGCCAACTAATTCAAAATAGCCAACCAATCACAACCAACTAATTCAAAATGGCCAACCAATCACAACCAACTAATTCAAAATGGCCAACCAATCACAACCAATTAATTCAAAATGTCCAACCAATCACGACCATCCAACCAAACCAGCCATTCAGATTTCAGGAACGACGTACGTGGAGGTGGGGCAAACCATCAATTTATCCTGCAACGTCACGGGTAGGCCCCTCCCACCGCACCACGTCACGTGGTACAAAGATGACGAGGTCATTATTTTTGACCCGCGACAGTCAAAGGTCAAGGTGAATCAGACTTTGTTTCAGAACAACTACGTGAGTAGGCTGGAGATTACGAGGGTGGTCTCGATAGATACAGCCTGGTACACGTGTAGGTCGTCCAACGATGATTCAGACAGCATTCATGTCCAGGTATTGAATGGTAGGTTCTTCCTCTTTCACTCTTGTAAAAATTAACCTGTATCAATCAATCATTCAATCAATCAATCAATCAATTGATCGATCAATCAATCAATCAACCAATCATCAATCATCGGTCAAACATTATTTATATAACGATTTCTCCGAAACGTAAGCACACTTACAATTAATAAATTAATGAGCATTTCAATGAGAGTATTGAAATTAGTTTTAGTTTTTTTTGCCTTCCAATGTTTTCCCGCCATTTTTGGTTGACATAAACGAAAGTGAAACTAATTTTAAAAAAGACACTAAATAGCTGAACGTAGGGAATGAAATTTATTGCGGCAAGAATTTGTTCGCGGTGTTATTTGTTTCACGGAGCTAATTTGCTCTGCACCGAAGGGAATGCATGTTACGTGGGTTGTTTGTATGTAGATGAGTGGGTGGGACTGTTGTTGGTGATACCATTGATGTTGTTGGTGTCGATGTTGTTGTTGCTGTTGTTGTGATTGGTGTTGTTGCTGTTCTCGATGTTGTTGTTGATGTTGGGGTTTTTGTTGTTGTTGATGTTGTTGCTGTTATTGTTATTGTTGTTGCTGTTATTGTTGACGATGTTGATGTTATTGTTGTTGATGTTGATGTTATTGTTGTTGATGTGGTAGACAGCAGTAATTAGTCATTCTGGCCAAGTTAATTACGACGCTAAATGATCTGTTGTACTCTAAGACGAAGATTACGAACAGAGTAGAGGCATATGCAGATTAGTGATAAGAGAAACAAAGGGGGCAGTTGAAACTCTTCAATTAATCATTCGTTTCAACATTGCCACATTATTTAACTATTTAGTTATTCAACTAACTATATATTAAACTACTTATTCAACTAACTATATATTAAACAAACATATTTTTTACAAACTAAACTAACTATATATTAAACAAACTTATTTAAACAAACAAATTTATTTAAGTAGTTATTCAATTAACAATATATTTAACTATATATTTAACTATTTATTTAACTAGTTTTTGCTACTAATATTCTCTTCTTTGTATAGATATAGAACAACAGTTATTCTATTCTATTCTTCTAGAATTTCAAAATGCAACTAAAGATTTTTTTGGTGTGGATTGTATTGATATGAAAGTGATGCTCTTGCCTTTTATATAACCCATTTATGTTATGTTATGTTATAATTGCGATTATAACATATGGTGATGAAATTCTTAAGTACTAACCATGTAAATCATCGTGGCAATCACAGTTTCAAGGCATTAACTAGGCTTAATATAACTTTTAATATTTGTATACGCTGTAACATAATAATAAATGAATGAATGAACGAACGAACGAACGAATGAATGAACGAACGAACGAACGAACGAATAAATAAAATTATAAATTAATTAATATATTTATTAACAAATTTAACAATCTTTTTCCAGATTTTTTAAGTTCAAGAAGTCATAAGCAACATGAAGGTTAGAATGGATGATAATGTGATTAAGTATTTATGCCACCCATCATTTTTATCATCATCATTATCATTTTCTTTTTCATTTTCTTCTTTTTTTTCTTCTTCTTCTTCTTCATTAACTTCATGATAATCACATTGATTATCATCAACATAATTGTTATCATCATCCTACTTAGCATAGATTAAACTTCCATCGCCATCTTCATCGCAAGTTCAATTTTTAAATCTGGCTTTGAATGTGATTGAACCCTGTTGTTGTAGTTGTGTTTTTCCTTTCGACTTTTCTTTTGTTTTGTGTTGCTTGAGTTGTTGTTTATTATTATTACAACTAATATTAATAAGTTTAAGTTGTAGTAGTAGAAGTAGTAGTAGTAGAAGTAGTATTAGTAGTAGTAGAAATAGTATAGTAGCTGTAGAAGTACTAGCAGTAGTAGTAGTAGTAGTAGTAGTAGTAGTAGTAGTAGTAGTAGTAGTAGTAGTACTAGCAGCAGAAACGTTGTAGTAGTAGTTGTAGTAGTAGTAGTAAGTAGACTAGTAACAACAGTAGTAGCAGCAGCAGCAGCAGTAGCAGCAGTAGTAGTAGCAGTAAAATATTCCCGCCACACAGATCCCTTACAAGATCCACCCGGGATATCGAGCCACATTTTTCCATCATCATCATCATCACTGGCTAGATCGATATCATCATCGTCGTCGTCTTCATCGCACTCATTTTCGTCCTCGTCGTCGTCATCAGTGTCCTTGTTTCTGACGCATTTTGTGTGGTTTCATTTATCCTTAACGTTATGATGAATCTGTGAAGATGTGAATTTGAAGATGTGTTGTTTTTAATTTAGTCTGTCTGTCTGTCTGTCTGTCTGTCTGTCTGTCTGTCTGTCTGTCAGTTCATTTCTTTATTCATTTGTCTGTCTGTTTGTCTGTCCGTCTGTCTGTCTGTTCATTTCACATTGGTCTGCGTGTCTTTGTCTGTCTGTATGTTTATCTGTTTGTCAGCATCTATGTCTGTCCTTTTATCTATCTGCATGTTTGTCAGTTTTTCGCCGTACAGAACATTAAATAATATCTCCAAAAACCCCACACTTAAATGTCTGTTATTTAAAATTTACTCTTCAGCACGGCCCTCAAAACTTCATCACACAATCACATCTTCCTTCATTTACAATTGCCATAGTTCATAAGAGTTCATGAAAGCACAACACAAATTCTCGAACGTGGATAATCGCCATGTTAAGTACTGTATGTTTCACAATTGAATGGAAGGAAAGGGTTTTATTACCACTGCCATCATTATTTGTATCATTGTATCATTGTATTGGTTATGATACTGGCTATAGCCAGTATCATAACCAATACAATTATCATCACAATTTACTTATTATTAATATATAATTATATTGCACCATAATGTTTAGCGTTGATAATAAAATAAAAAATGTTTGATTGACACGAAATCAAAGTTTCTAATGAGATAGTTTACGCTCCAACCATCATCTACATTATTATTACCATTCACATCTTTACCATCTTCATCATCTTTATCATCATTCTCATCACCATCTTCTTCTTCTTCAGCATCCTCATAAGCATCAACGTCACTGTTAACAATGCTTTTTTAAGATTTCCATATAAACGAGATACATCGTATGTGTGGTATTGTTTTTTTTGTGTTTGTTTCATTCCACATAAAAATGGTAATGTATATGTGTGTGTGGGTAAGATTGTGTGCGTGCATGTGCGTGTGTGTGCGCGTGTGTGTGTGCGCGAGTGTGTGTTTGCATTTATTGATTCATTAAATGGCACAATTGATCTAATGCGACGGTTTTGATTGTAGATGGAAAAGCCTATTTCTGCTGCATATGGCATGTCGAAAAACATTTTTTGTTACGAAGCTTTTTTGATGGTATAGTATTTATTTATTAATTTTGTGTGTGTGTGTGTGTGTGTGTGTGTGTGTGTGTGTGTGTGTGTGTGTGTGTGTGTGTGTGTGTGTGTGTGTGTTTGCTACCGTGTTTTATATTTTTGCTTTCAAATATTTTTTTGGAAATTTTTTTAAATGTATTTAAATGTTTTTTCTTCATAATCATGATTATGTTCGTTTGATTTTAATTTGATAAAAATGTTAAAAGACATGTCTGCTTATAAATATGGCTTGAAAATCTGGTGTCATCTTAATAAGATGTTGTTTTCGATAATAGTTTTATTATTTCGTGTTTAAATTTTTTTGAATGTAAAAATATGGTTTCGAAACCTAAGAAGGTGTTAATTAAATAACTTACCTTCGATAAAATTTTATTAAATAAAACAAATCTTCAATGAAATATTCTCCGTGCTATATTTCTCTAACCTACACCACATAATCTTTAAATTAAGTTCAAATTCTCGTCAAAAAACGAATTATTAAACATCTTTCAAAAAGATGATGACAATATTTTTGAACGGAATAAATTGCTATATCCTTAGGAATAAAATCAGAGTAACTCGTGAGTTCCGTTACATTCCACCTAGGTCCAGAGGGATCAACAAGATACAGACGTAATACATGAATACATGTTAAACGACGCATCTCATACGAAGCACGCGATAAGGGGATCTTTTTGTCGTACTCGAACCCGGTTACCTCACGCACTGCGAAGCATCAGCAGGCGACTCTAACCAGTAAGCCATCACGCCATCCAGAACTACTGTAATTAATAATTTACAGGAAAAAAGTCGTTAATCGGTCAGACATTGGTAATACAGTGGTACTCCCTATTAACGATTTTGAAAATGTCATAGAAATCAGGTCTTAAATGGAAAGGAAGCATATATAGAGAGTGACGCTTAATGTGAAAACAATCCGTCAGAAACAAAATGGTCGGTAGTGGGAGAGAGTCGTATGTTGCGAGGTTGTTGGGGAGGAGTATTACTGCATACACTTGCATACATGTTCACGTTTTGACAAATAATTGTACAGCGTTTAAGCGCGTGCACACATGTGTATATGTGAGTGCACATATAGATACATACTTAAATAGAAATACATTCAAATTTGTGTGGCAAAAATCTAGAGGAACGCCTAGAGAAAAGTATACTAAATTTGCTGAAACATTATGCAAATGCATAAAATTAATCAATTAAAAAATAATCAAAAAGGAATAAAAAAAAATTAAAAATGAACAAATATTTATTTATTAATAAACTAAAAACAAAAAAATTGTAAAATTTGATGAGTTTGATGAATACTTAAGAATATTTTTATGGATACTTAAGAATGAGACCAAACTCTAAAGAGCACTAAAACTATTCCATATGACGTACCGTATTTTAACAATTTTAAAAGTTTCGGTTTCGGTCGAAAGAAAAAAATCCCACATTCCAATTGCAACCAGACACTACTTTTAAAATGATAGGCCAAGAGTAAACTTATGTACACATTTAAACGTTGAGTCGCTATTATATATAAAAAAAAAGTAAATAATTGAAGAAATAATTAAAGTATTCATCCATTTTATCTTTTGAAATCATAAAATCTACAAGAATGAATCGCAAGACGAGCATCTTGGAGTGTTTCACGTGCCCTATCTGTGCTAACTTCATGCAAAACAGCCACATAACAAAGTGTGGCCACAAGTTCTGTGGACAGTGCATTGTTAACTGCATCGATATGAGGAATAAATGTCCGATCTGTAATGAGGGCCTCCAACTCTCTGATCTTGTCAAGGATTTTCATTTTGATGACCTCTCAGGTTTGTTGTTCATTGCTGATTGGTTGGTTGGCTTTTAAACCTTTTAGGCTGGCTGGTTCTTATTCTCTTATTCTTAGCTTAGATTGGCAGACACTTAAGCTGGCTGGCGATTAGGCTGACTGACTCATATTATATATATATTATCTATTTTCAATTGATTAATTTTTCATTAACTAAGATAAAGTTAAGAAGTTGAGAGAAAAGATGAATGATTGCTTCACCGATGATATGATACTTATTGGTCTGTTTGAATTTGTTCAGTAATAATCACTTTATTATTTTTATTATTTATTTATTTAATTATAAACTAATTTATTTGTTTATTAACTTTTTCAATATTTTTCAGAGGCATCAACAACAATGCATGGGGGGAATCTATTTAAAATCGAATCCAGTCACTGCAAATAGCCGCATCAGGCACTTTACCACTACGCTATCTAGCCGTCCTTTATTATTATTAGTATCACTATTATTATTATTATTGTTATTATTCATGTTATTGCTGTTATTGTTATTTTTCTTTGCCCTTACTCTTTTTGTAAAAATGCTTATCATCAGGTAGTCACGAAATTGATTATGAACTGTCAACTATAACAAAAAGTAATAATAATATATGTGTGTTGATTTATTTCTTTAATTGTTCGATATTATTTAATAATAATAATTATATTATTGTTATTATATAATAATAATAACAATCATTTTTAATATTTGTTTAAAACAAAAACAAAAATGTTTAATATTTATTTAAATTTCAGAGCATATAAGCAAACTGTCAGAAAAATATAGCCACCATTTTAATGTTAGGGAATGACTTTATGTAAATTTGTTATCATTATTAATTATTATTCATTCATTCACTTTTTAATTCATTCGTTCACTTCTTAATTCATTCGTTCACCCCTTGATTCATTCGTTCACTCCTTCATTCATTCGTTCACTCCTTGATTCATTCGTTCACTTTTTAATTCATTCATTCACCCCTTGATTCATTCGTTCACTCCTTCATTCATTCGTTCACTCCTTGATTCATTCGTTCACTCCTTGATTCATTCGTTCACTCCTTCATTCATTTGTTCACTCCTTGATTCAATCGTTCACTCCTTGATTCAATCGTTCACTCCTTGATTCCTGTTTAGAAGTTGAATTAATTGAATCATAATAATTAATAATAAAAATAATAATAATATTTAAAATAATATTGTTTAGAAGTTGAAGAAAAAATATAAGAACGTTGATGGGAAGTTAAAGGATGACAGGGTGATTAAAATTCTGAAATCAAAACTCCTCAAGAATTATGATAGGTTTTTTTAATCGCTTATTGATTTATTCTCTCGTTCATTCATTCTTTCATTCATTTATTCATTCTTTCATTCATTCATTTCCTCATCATCATAATTATCATTTATTATATTTTTATGGTAATAATTCTTACAGAGTGTTGAACGAACAACTTACTGGTAACGAAAACCTTATGACACCGTCATCATATAAACTTCCCATTTTGATTAAATTCTATTTGATGAACTGCGGAGTTAGAATGACTTACGTGACTTATTCTGGAAAAATTATGAGGTCAATAATAATAATTATAATAATTATTATTATTATATTTTATTATAATTATATTATGATTTGACAGTGCTTCTGGTTTGACGGATACAATATTGAACGCTTGCAATGGCGTCAACTCGTCTGGCCGTAACCAATTTCGATTCTACTGCTTTCCGTAAGTTTTTTAGAAAAAAAAAATTTTTTTCGTGTGTTTTTTTGTGTTGGTGAGGTTTGATAATGATAAAAGTGATGATAGTAGTATTGATGATGCTGACGATGACGACGGTGATGATAATGACGATGATGATGATGACGACGACGATGTTAATGATTATGACACCGATTAGGAGTGTAACCGATCATTAGCTCAATGACAGCATCAACAACAACAAAAATAATTATGACAATAGTAATAATAGCAATAATAATAACAATAATAGTAATGTCATTTGTATAGTGCTTTATGTACAATCATTTAGTCTAATCATCAGCCGTACGCGTTTCTTTGATTTCCGGTTTATCCAATTGAATCCATTCATCACCACGTACACAATCGTACAGGTCTGGGGCAGCCAACAACTGTGATAACGATGATAATAATAATGATGATGATGATGATGATGATGATGACGATCTTTACAGCAAAATTATCACAGCAAAACAGCACATCGACAGAATGACGTCATCGTCTGATGAGAGAAAAATATTCACATACAAAGATCGTGGCAGTCGTGATGATGACGTTAAAGATGATAATAGAAATGATAATGATGCTGACAAAACTGCCAGTGCTGATGATGATAATGCTGTTGGTTGTGGTGGTCATGATGATGATGATGTCTGCCGGGGTGATGATGATGATGATTTAAAAAATTGTTGGAAGGCAGTTGGAAGCTTGAAACTGGTTAACATTATTTTTGATTTAAATTTGAATTAATTAATTTTGCCCAAATGAATGTTCACTTTCAATTTCAGAGAACCTTAAAAAATTAACTGCCACTGTATCAATTTAGTATCTAGGTTTTTTTAATTTTTAAATAGTATCCGTGATATCATATTTAGATACTAGATTGTTGATATCAGTTAAGTTGATATCAGTTAAGTTGATATCAGTTAAGTTGATATCAGTTAAGTTGAAGGTATCTTGGATTAGATTAGGGACAGTTAGGACAATACGTTCGAAATGGCACATCGCTCGTTTGATAGATTTATGGTTGTCTGATGTGTATTGTACCATTGAGTCTTCAGATAATTACAATGCATAAATCAGCCATTCATTCGTTCGTTTATCCATTCATTTGGTTTTTGATTCGTTCATTCATTCTTTCATTTATTCACTTATTTGGTTATTCACTCGTTCATTAATTTATTCATTAATTTATTCATTCATTCATTCATTTATTCAGGATGATTCCGTGGTAATATTGGTGGCGGGAAAGATTAACCTACTTTTCATTGGTAATGAGGATGATGATGACGGTGATGATGACGTTGATGATGAGGAGGAGAATGATGGTGATGATGAGGATGAGGAGGGCGATGATGGTGATGATGATGATGATGGTGAGGAGGGCGACGATGATGATTGTGATGATGATTGTAAATGAGATAATCAGATCGTCGCTATCATCACCATCGTCATCATCAGATGAATTCAATTCAGGGTTCTCCTCCGTCAAGTGCTTCAATGCTGATTTTCCGAGAAATAGGTACGGTAATGAGGATGACAATTATGGTGACGATGACGATGATGAGGGTGACGATGATGGTGACGATGATGATGATGGTAATGGTGAGTGATGATGACCGTGATGATGATGGTGACGATGATGACAATGACGATGATGATGAAGAGGATAAATAATGATAATTATAATAATAAAGATGACGTTGATGATGATGAGGACGACGACGATGATGATAGTGATGGTGATGATGACGATGATGATTATGATGATGGATAGATAGATCGATCGATGGTTTCATCATTCTTCACATACAGAACTGGCAGTGATTATGGTCCCAGTCTTCATTGGCTGTCCAGCAATAATAATAAAAATAAAAGAAGAGAAATATTCAGACGCACTTGTCATGATGATGATGATGATGATGATGATGATGATGATGATGATGATGATGACGATGATGAAGATGATGATGACGATGATGAAGATGATGAAGATGATGATGATGACCGCAATCTCAATTTAAATTCAAAAGAAGACTTCTTTGCCTGTGAAACCTGCTCCAAAAAATGTAAGCATTTCGTAATGAGGTTTTCATATAAAATATAATTTTGTTATTATTAATAATAATGAATAATAATAATGAATAATAATAATAATTGTTATTATTTTCATCATAAATTGGGTGTGTATTTATTTATTTGTGTGTATGTGTATATATTTGGGTAAATGTGTGTGTGTGAGCTCTATCATTCATTCATTTATATAAAAATATATATATATTCATTCATATTTATTCATTCACTCATTCATTCATTTACTCATTCATTTATTCGCTCACTCATTTATTCATTCAATCAATCATTCATCCATTTGTAGGGATATGCGTGGTCTGTGCAAATGTTTGCCATACTGGTTAATAAACATTTCTTTAACATTTGTTGATCAGCGTGTTATGTTATCTTCACGAAATTGCATCATTATTCTTTAATTAAATATAAAATTAAAAATAGTTCTTCACTAATTAATTACAATTATTAATTATTAATTGAAATACCGTTGAAAAGTAAAAATATAAATGGAATCACATATTCTCTTTGCAATTCTCCCTTCAAATTTTTCAAGAGGCATCAAACAGCCAACACACAGTGCATGTATGTATTAATAGTTGTAGGTAGATACACGTAAAACAACGCGCGCACACACACTCACGCACACACGTACATGGCATGTTATAGGCGGGGATCGCAATGTAATTGAACCTGGTCAGTGCTACAAAAGTGCCAGACATTACCGCTAGACCAGTGTTCCCCCGTTGTTATTATTATATGTGTTCTTAATTGATTAAATTGGTGATTTACAGTGATAATTAATATTAATTAGCGTTCCTATTCATCATAATTAGTTTGTTAATTATTTTTCCATGTAAATGAATAATAAATTATTAATTTTATTTTATTTTCATATTTTTTTGTATTTTGACTAGATCACGATCTGTCCATTTACCTTCTAAATTATTCCTCCCAGAGGTTACTATTATTATGATGATTTATCTTACTAGAAGTTTTGCTGATAATGATATTGATGATGATGATGATGGTGATGAGAAGGATGATAACAATTACGAATATTATATATTTGCGTATTAGAGACAATTGCCATGTTGTTGTTTTTTCTTCAAGAAATATTATCGATAAAATTAATTATTTAACTGATTAGTTAATCAAATAACTGGGGCTAATTATCATCCTAATTATAATAATTTATGTTAATTTTAATAATAAATTATGTTAATTACCTACGCTGAACACGCGCAGGCCCTGCTGTATGTGCCATAGGTCTGGGAGGTGCAAGTTAACATGACCGCCAACGGTGTTGATTCATTCAATTGCAATCATGTCCGGGTGTTTTATGGCTTAATGTGCTATCATTATTACATTTCAATGATATCATCACGGTATGATGGTGAGATGGTGATGATAGTATCAGCGTTATCACATTATGATAGTGGCTATGATGATGATAATAATAGTGGTGATGATGATGATGATGATGATGATGATGATGATATATTGGTTGCCCACGTGCTTTGACTATGATGATGATGATGAAGAAGAAGAAGAAGTTGGTTGTGATCGTGATGACGACAATGATGGTAAACAAAATAATATATTAATGTTTTTTTCTGTCACTTTTTGTTTTTCTTATTTAAAATAAATAAATTCGTATTAGTGTTTAATGAGTTGTACAGTGCCTCTTATGACGAACTTCAGACGTCTTGCTGGCTTGTTGAATAAGTCCTGTTTCAGACGTTTCTTCAACAACTGTAGGCCTCTGACGTTTTATTGCTTTAGTTCCACACTCTAAGCATTCCAAATCTGGCTGATGATACTGAATGTCTCTGCTGCCCATGCGCGTAGAATTAAATCTTATAAGTAGAGACCTCCATTATTGTATGATTTCAGTCTGCTTCGGTTCGTAACTTTGGAAACCAGTTGGAGTTGCTCTCTTATCGCCGGCCTGTTGATCAGTGAATCTTTAAATTTTACTTTTTCTGACATATGAAGTCAGAGTGGCTCATGTCCGATGTAAGTTGTAAACTAAAATTGAATGGAATCTTGAACATCCTGCTACCAATGTTGAAAATTGAAATAGAGATACTTTAATTCCGTCCACAATGGAGTTGCAGTAGTCAACTCGGCTACAAATTAAACTGCAAACAAATACTTTTGTTGACTTAACGGTCAGATGATCTCTGATCAATCTTATTCTGTGCAGCTGACAGAAGCATCGACGATAGGACAGAGTTTATTTCAACGACTTTCCATTGATAAATAAGAAACCAGAATAACTCCAAGGTTGGTTATTGGATGTTTGAACTCGTTTGAGTTATCAAAACCATGCGAGCTTCCAATTCACTATTCCTATCCAATCAATACAGATTGAGATTTGCCGATGTTGTGTTTTAGCTTGTTTGATGTTATATTCTATATATGATACTGCAAATACATATATATATATTTATTAAATATATATATGAGTGTGTGTATGTGTATTGGGTGTGTGTGTGGTGTATGGTATGTAATATCATTCTGTACATGTTGTTCCAAAGTTTATGGTGATGCTCCATCAGTCTTGAAAACCCACGTTGAAATAATTTAGTTGGATTTATGTAGGCAGGCTAATATTTATTTAACTTTCTATGTGCAAAACAGTTTGAATTATCGCCCGCGTTGTAGGTAAACAATTGTTTGTTTCAAATTATAAGTAAGTTGTTGAATGTTTTTCAAAAGTAATATTTTACCGATTTATTGATTTTAAATTTTATAATAATAATTAACATTAATTTTTTATATCATTAATCTTTTATACAGTACGATAAGATAAAATTACTAATTAATAATTTAATAATAATTAATAATTTTAAATTAATTTATAATTTAATTAATTAATTATTAAATATTAAATTAAATTTGAATATTAAAATACATATATAATTATATATTATATAATAATAATGAAAATAAATAAAAAAAAAGAAGTGCTATTTTATTTAATTTTTATTAATATAATTTTTATATGTTTGATTTTATTAACTGAATTAATTAAATATTAATTAATTATTATAAAAATATATAATATTGTTTATTTTTATTATTTTTTATTTTAATTATTAATAAAATTTAAAAACTCTTTTTACAAAAAAAGGAAATAATTGGAAAATTGTTCATCCCCAACGAGATGGTATCTGTTCTAAGTTCCAATGACGAAAGTGGGGGTATCAATTTCAATACTCTCCTAATTGAACTCGAATTGCAAGAATTAGAAGTTACTTTCTTTTTTGACGACTTTACTTTTATTTAATTATTAAATATTTAAATTATATTTCAATTAAAAATTTAATTATATTTCATTTCATTATTGTACTTTATTATATATATATATATATATATATATATATATATATATTTATATATCATAATATTTTTATAATATTTATTCATTTGTTAAATGATAAGATAAAATAATTTTTACAGCAAAATCCTCCATCCCCAGTTGCTTACAGTCAAATGCTGTCCATCTATTTACTACAGAATGATCTGTACGTCCATGGCTACTTTCATTTTTTTATTATAATAAAAAAATATTTTATCATAAAACCATTTCTTAGTTATGTTTAATTATGTAAATAATTATAGATTTAAATGACATTTTAACTGCATTTAATTTTAAATATATAATAATTTTATAAAATTACACTAGTTAGTCTTGATTTCATTTTTTTATCTTGTGATTTTTCAGAACTTCAGCTAAATTTTTGTGGAAAAGAATACCTGAAGCAGTTAAAAACGTTTGTGGTTTCCAACTTTATTCGAATTACTAATATAATTTTTATATTTTTTAAAAAATATTTTTAAAATTAGTTTATTTTCAAGTTAATTTATTTGGACAGGCCTCCCCCGAGCTATGTCACGTGTGGGAAGTTGGTAAGAAACTGTGGAGGAAAGATTATCAGGGAGTTTATGAATGTCTGTCGAAAGATTGGGGAGTCCACCTTAAACCTATCATGGAGTCTCTACTCGGTTAGTGAATTAGTGGAAGTTTGGTTTTTTTGGTAATTAAATGGCTTCTTACATTATTTGTATATCTAAGCTTGTTATTTTGTATTATTCATTTTGGTGTTATTTTTGTTAATTCTTTCTTGAGTAATTCTTATAGGTATCAACAACACACACACACACACACACACACACACACACACACACACACACACACATACATTGCAAGTGAGTAAATGTAGATATACATTTCAAACGCACACACACACACACGGACACACACACATTGAATGTAGTAGGCAAGGATCTCCTCACATTCAAACCCTGCCAGGCTCTTTTAACTATTTCACCCACCCACCCACCCACCTTTGAGTATGAATTATGAAACATTCTGAAAACATTTTTTTTAATATTTAAAATGTATAAATTTTTGATCCAAATAAAATTATTAAATTTTTTCAATTTTCATAAAAATTTTCTTGAATTTTACAACGCTTTATTTACGATATTCAGTGGCTCTTTGTTTTTCTATTGAAATATTTCATTTCATGATAAACATGAATGAACAGACTCAACGAGACATCACTGTCTAGACTTGATCTCGATGGCCTACTTCTGTATATCGTTGCAGGATGTTGTCAACAAAGTCGGTGTCACCGGAGACAGATTGCTAGAGAGTTAGTAAGGTTTTACTTTGTTGAATTAGCAGTGTAATGGTTAAGACGCCTGGTTTTGCTATTGTAGTGACCACATTCAAATGCAAAAAGATCAACCTTTACTTCCACTTACATCCATCCATCACATGTGATGGATGTGTTTTGTTGTAACCTCTGAGACAAGTGTGGATATCTTTGCATTCAAACCCAAGCAAACTGCAGCAGATGCAATGCCAGGCACCATAACGCTATTATTGTTATTGATGTTATAGCCCTTGCATCATCACACCATTTTCGTTATTGCTGTTATTGTGGCTGATTTTCATAATTTTCTTGTTTCATTGCCAGTCACGACAGAGAAAGGATGGACATTTGACAGCGTCAACAATGTTTTCTACCCACGAAAGATTGGTCTGTCTGCAGTTTTCTTGTTCTTTCATTATTCACAAGCTGTATTTAATTATAATTATGATATTATTTCTTATTATTATTAATGTTATCATTATTTATTGTCAATTAATTAGTTTTTTCATCATTATCCTTATTACTTGTCAATTTTTTATGAGTGAATAATGATAACGAAAATTATAAATATTTTGCTTATTGGAATATGGTTTTATTTTGATGCTCGTCTATTATACATACAATCATATTTTTTATTTTTATAGTTGAATGTTTTTAGTAATAATTTTTTTTAATCTTTTAACAGAAACGAAAGTAAAGATGGAAGACGATGACGACAGATACCTGGAAGAACTCACTCATTATGTATCATTTCTCGAAAATTAAACAAAAAAACATCTTAATTTATGTATTAGTTAGTTCATTTTCGTTTGTGTCAATTGTTTTGTTCTTTTTTTGTTATTTTATTATCTCAAAAAAAATTTCCTATTTCCTTTGTTTGATTTTTCGCAATAAATATATGTTCGGTCTTATTTCGAAATTATTTACAGCGGTTATGTAGTTTAATTTAGACTAGACCATATTATAAGATAAATAGATTTGGTGTGTCTTGTGTTATTTGGGACATACAAATATATACATAAATATGCATGTGTATATACATACATAATATCTATATATATATATATATACATACATACATAATATAATTTGGATTAATGTTAAACTAAACTAGAACTAATCCAGTTTGATCCAAATTTATACCAAAAGTGATGTCCTTTATACCGATTGTACAGGCTAAACAACGAAGTTATACTTTTTAACTAGTGTTGTACAGATGTACACATAAGTGGAAGTTTTAACTTCATAGTAATGTTTTTTTAGTATATCAATATAGATGTCTTTTAAGCTTAAGCAACAAGGTTAGAAAAGCTGATAAAAAACCAGACTAGAGACGCGGAAATTTGTTATTGCTGTTTGATCTTAGATTATAACACAAAATCTTACATAAGTCATAATTCTTTTATTTAATAAGTTTGTCCGGACTTTGTTACACTTCTTGTAGTGAAATTAAATACAATTTTACAGTTTCAATACATTAAAAATCAGAAGTCGTTTCGAAATTAAACTGTCGGATACATACGGTTTGACGGTATTTTAAAGTAAATCGCTTGCATTCCTGATCAGAGTAAGTAAATTACTCAGTGTGTGTGTTTGTTTTTTCGATATAATTACAGATCAAAAGTACGCGAAATTCACTAAAATTAGTGATTTGATCGGTATGTTTAGTTTTTAAAAATTTTATATTTCTGCATTTTGATCAGCTGCGATCGAGTGTTTTAGCTTCATATTTGGTCTCATTATTATTCATTCATTAATTAATTATTGCACTATTTATGTGACAAGTAAGAAAAGACAAAACACAAATGGCCCAAAAAAACCGTTTATAATTCAGTGAGAATGAATTATAATAATAAAGTTTGATTAACGAAATTATGCTTTTTTCAAAATTATGATTAGATCTCGAATAGAATAAATGTAAATATTCTATTCTATTAATTATTAATAATTAATTAAATTTAAATAGAATTATTATAGAATTATATATTCTGTTAAAAATTAAATTAAACTAAAGTCTGTTTCTATTCAATCCCTAACTCTGATACAATAAAATAAAATGAATAAAATAAAAAAAGTGATAAAAAACATTACAAATTAAAAATGTCCAATATAATAATATAATGCATCATTTTACAAAATTTTACTATTATAATTAATTAATTAATAATTATATGAAATGAATGAACATTTTCATTGATAGATTGTTAAAGAAAGAAGAGTAGAGTTCTTATTACAATGATGTTCCATACTTGTGGCCCCAATGAAGCTATGGTTGTGTCAGGTTTGATAAATAAAAGTCATTTCTTATATAATATATATTTTCAATTTTAGATTCACTGGTTTCTAATTTTAAGAATTTTAGTTTACAAATTGCTAAATCGCTCAACCTATTGTTTATTAAATAAATGTTTTACCGCATTTTAAAATTTACATGAAATAAATATTTAAATGAATTAATATTAAATAAACTTTTTCTAAAGGGTGCTGCCATTCAAAGCCTCTGATTGTGCCTGGTGGAAGAGTTTTCGTCATTCCAGGCCTTCAAAGAATTCAAAGGTCGTTTGTTGATCATCTCATTCATTTGTTCATTCAATCATCTTTTCATTTTTTGATCTGTCCATTAGTTCATTTGCTTATTGGCTTTTATCTGTAAATCAGTTTAGTTGTTAATCTATTTTTTATCCATTAATCTATCAATCTATTTATCCATTTGTCTATCCATCAACCTATTTTTCTATCAATCAATCCATCCATTCATTCATTCATCATCCATCCATCCATCTTTCCATACAGGCTATCACTGAACACAATGACCCTCCAGATCCAAAGTGACCATGTGTACACGCAGCTTGGTGTTGCCATTTCTGTAACTGGCATTGCTCAGGTACCATTATCATCATCGTTATCATCCTCATCAGTATCATCGTTATCATCATCATCGTCGTTATCATCATCATCGTCGTTATCATCATCAGTATCATCATTGGTGTAATCATCATTGTTATCATCCAAGTATCATTATCATAATTATCATAAGTATCATTATCATAAGTATCATTATCAAAAGTATTATTATCAAAAGTATCATTATCATAAGTGTCATCATCATAAGTATCATCATCATCGTGTTGTTATTATTGCTATTATCACACTCATCATCATTATCGAATCATAACTGGCATCATCATAAAATTTATTTTGCATTATCATTAATATCATTGTCATCATCTGTGTATAGTCCACTCCCACAACTCAATGATTGACAACTTGATCATTGTTTTTTCTTTCATTGCCATCATCCTTACCACAGGAATCATTATTAATGTCATCGTCACTGTCGTAATCCTAACTATAATCATCGTCGTTGTCATCTTCACTTCTTACTATTGTTGTTGTGTTGTTATCTTCCTACTATTATTGTTTTGTTTTGTTTGTAGCATTGATTAACGCTTTTTAATTCATATTAGCATGTGCAGGTGATTAAGGCTGGTGATATAAATTCCCTATCCAACATTAATAGTTTTTGAAGTACTATATTTCAATTCCTATGTAAAAAGTGAAACCATCCTTACTGTTGAAACTTGTATTATTTAGGTTAAGATCCAAGGACAGAACCAGGACATGTTGCAGGCCGCCTGCCAACAATTTCTCGGCAAGCAGGAATCTGACATTAGGAGGATTGCCCAGGAAACTCTGGAGGGCCATCAGAGGGCCATCATGGGCAACATGACTGTTGAGGTGTGTGCGTGCGTGTGTTTGTGTGTGTGTGTGCGTGCGTGTGTGTGTGTTGCTGTGAGGTGTGTACATGAGTGTGTTTGTGCTTGTGCCTGGTGTGTGTGCCGTGTTTGAATCTTTGATGATGGAATTGTATTGAGTTGAATAACTGAATGAATGATGGAGGAACATCGGATCCATTGTAACGATGAAGATGTTTGTATAATTTTACATTTTGTAGTCTTCTTTTTCTCAAAGCACAGAATTTCGCATTTCATGTTCAAAATTTATTGCTGATTATCCAGCTTTATTAGTAGATGTTACACATGTTAGAAATTATTTTCTAGAGTAATCACAACAATTCGTCTGTTTATTTATTTATTATTATTATTTATTTATTATTTATCCATCTCAGGAAATCTACAAGGATCGTAAGAAGTTTTCGAAGGCAGTGTTTGAGGTGGCCTCGTCGGACCTGGTCAACATGGGCATCAGCGTGGTCAGCTACACACTGAAGGATGTCAAGGATGATGAGGTAGGTTTGTGTCAAGAGGATGATGAGGTTTGTGTATCTGCTGGCCGGCTGGCTGGCTGGCTCTTGTCATCAGCCGTTTCGCTATTCAAATGATAAGCTGAGGAGTTGGACTGCGACTGCTCCATTATTCAACATTTCAACAAAAGAATAAATTGAAAACAAATGAAAAATTTTTGTATTTGAGAAGTGTTTGTAACAGATTTGCATTCATTAAGAAATAGAAATGAAAATCTGCTTAGATAATGCAAGTGATGTTGATGAAGATGTCGTCGAATGTTGTTTATTATTGTAGCTAAGAGTGATTCATGCTGCTTGCAGGGTTACTTGAAGGCACTTGGAATGTCTCGAACTGCTCAGGTCAAGAGGGATGCTCGCATTGGAGAGGCTGAAGCAAGAAGAGATGCTGGAATCAAGGTGGGTGTTGGTTAGATGGCTGGCTGGCTAATTGGCTGGCCGACAGTTACATAGTTGTTTCATTGAACAAGTCCAACTGGACACATTGATACACTCACATACACACCAGCACACGCGCGCATACAAATTTGAATCCTGATTTACGTTGGTAGGAAGCAATGGCTGAGGAGCAGCGCATGGCCTCGCGTTATGTTAACGACATTGAGATAGCCAAAGCACAGAGAGACTTCGAGCTGAAGAAGGCTTCATTTGATATGGAGGTGAACACGAAGAAGGCGCAGGCTGAGTTGGCCTATTCTCTCCAGGTATGATCTTCATTATTCTTCATTCAGTTCTTTCTGTTCCTTGGGAACATACTTATACACACACACGCACGCATATGCACACGCACGCATGCACACGCGCACATTTGTGCACTCACTTGCAGGCGGCTAAGACAAAGCAGGCCATAAAGGAGGAAGAGATGCAGATAACAGTGATAGAGAGGGCTCAGCAGATCCAAGTGCAGGAACAGGAGATCGTGAGGAGGGAGAGAGAGTTGGATGCCACCATCAAGAAGCCTGCAGAGGCTGAAAAGTTCAAAATGGAGAAGCTTGCTGAAGCCCATAGGTTGGTTGGTTGGCTGGTTGGCTGGCTGGTCATGTGTTGGTATTTAATGGTCATGCGTTGGTTGGATGGTTATTTAACTTGTTGATGATTGTGAAGCTAGATGATTATGATTTGATGTGATGATGAATTTACTATCATTTGATGTGATGATATTTGTGGTGAATTTCTTTGTCTAGAAATCGCGTCATGTTGGAAGCTCAAGCGAACTCTCAGGCTATCAAGGTTGACTGATTGTTTGGTTTGGGTTGTTTGTTTGATTGATTGATTGATTGGGGAGTTGTTTGGCTTGTTGTCTGATTGAATGATCGTTGGTTTGATTGGATCGGTCAACAAATTACATAACTTTGTTTATATCATCACCTACATCAAACTGCCATCTTTTGAAACTGGGATCAAATCGTTCTATTTTTTATTATCGTTCATTATCACCGTCGTCATTGTTATTAACATTTTCAAAACTAAACAATCGCCAGCTGAAAGGAGAAGCTGAAGCGTTCGCCATCGAAGCCAAGGCGAAAGCAGAAGCCGAGCAGATGTCGAAGAAGGCAGAGGCCTGGAAGGAGTACAAGGACGCTGCCGTTGTTGATATGGTTCTTAACATGCTGCCCAAGGTACCACTGTATTTTGTGTGGTATACTTTTTTGTGCCACTTCGAATATAAGCTGTCCATGTTATTTATGTGCATGTGAGACGTACTCACATACATTCCACACACACACACACACACACACACACACACACACAAAACAGACACACACACACGCACGCACACACATCACATGATGAAACAGATGGCTGCTGAGATTTCGGCCCCTCTTTCGAAGACGAAGAAAGTGACGATGGTGTCGGTGGGCAATGGGGAGATCGGAGCCTCGAAGATGGCCAAGGAGGTCCTCGACGTCATGGAGAAGTTGCCGCTCATGGTCGAGGGCATCACAGGAGTTAATGTCAGCAAGGTTGGTTGGATGGATGGATGGATGGATGGATGGATGGATGGATGGATGGATGGTTGTCAATGGTGTCATTCACTCATTCGTTTGCTCATTTATTCACTCATTCATTCTCTCTTTCACTTATTCATTCGCTCATTCTTTTACTCATTTATACATTCGTTCTTTCATTCAGTTACTAATTCACTTACTAATTCACTCTCTTAGGCAATGAAGTTGAATCGTTAGAAGATCAAAGAAGATATAATGCACAGCAAAGCAACACACGCAGGCAACCACACACACATACACACATACATACACACACGCACCTACATGTATTCGCACACACACATACATATACACATGGTTGATTATCATATGCATTCGTAAATTTTAACAACAATAAAACAACAGAAACATTGTTAACACACAATCAGCAACATTTCATTAACAGCAACATGAACATGAATATTAACAACAACAAACAACAACGCAACATGAACACAAACAACAACACAAACAGCAACAAACGTGTAACCTCCTTAACCAACCACTTTATGTGCATTCTTTCTATATATTTGTAACTATTTTTTTTCGAAACTACAACATTTTTCAGTGTTTCAGTTTTGTTGTTCGTTCGTTGTTTTAAAGATTTTTATCAGTTTTATTGAATGATTGATTGATTGAATGATTGATTGATTGATTGATTGATTGATTGATTGATTGAATAGTACCTACCTGATTTGTTGCCTAGCATTCGTTGTTAAAGCACAGCAAATGACTGTTTTGCTGTTTTGCATTGTTATATTATGGATATATATATATATATATATATATATATATATATATATATATACGTACGTGTGCGTGCGTGTGTATGCGTGCGTTCGTGTGTGTTTTTCAGAGCTGTTAAATTACAAACCCTGGTCTAACGCAGACACCTTGTAAGATTTCTTCTAGATTTGCAACTTTCAACGCTTATTTTGGTTTCTATACTCCTTTTTGAGTTGTTGTTGTTTTATAACCAACATCATATTTGTCATATTTATCAACATTGAATCACGATACAGTTTATTAACCATTAATTATTATTGTATCATGATGGAGTTGTGAAATGAATTAAGGAATAGGGAATTAGTTAGGCACTACTAGTTTGTTTGGCACTACCAATTAATGCTTGGTTGCATGGCATGATGGTGTAGTAGTCCTACCTTTGCTGTAACTGTGTTGTTTTCAACTGCAATGTCTCCAGCGATAGATTTTCAATAAGTTCTTAACGCCAAACACCCGCAAACAATGCGAATGTTTCTGTATTAATTTATCATATCTAGTGCTTCACGCAGTCAATTGGATTTAAATTTTGAAAAATTGTCTAAGCTTTTTTAATATAAATAAACTTTAAAGTCTGCATTTATTTAATTGTCTAATGATTTTCAGTTAATCAATTTTTATAGAATAATGTCGATCTGCGTTCATTAAAACCGAACGATATTGCCAAATCTGCTTTTGCTTTTTCTGGTCCTTTTCTCTGGAACTCTCTACCTACTTCTCTGACTACTTCTCCATCACTTGCGAAGTTCAGAGCGGATCTCAAGACCCATCTGTTTTCAAAATTCATTGAGGAGCGCTGTTGAACATCGCGAAAATAGCGCTTTATAAGCTAATTGATTGACTGATTCATTGATACAATATTTTATGACTCGATTTTTTTATAAAAGCCTAAAAATCTACTTTTCAACGTTTCAGATTTTCAGGTTCTTATGAGAAATAAACATTTATTTAGCAGCTCTGCTGTATAAACGTTCATGTGTGTAGCAGGGTGTATGTGTCTGGATGTGCGTATGTATGGCGTTCGTGTGTACGTGTGTGTGTGTGTGTCAATTTTCAACACATTTACACGTATATTTTTTCATACAATGCATACTTGTCTATATATGAGCTTATTTAAATTCGATACTTCATTTTTTCACTAACTTTTTTCAAGGCTGAACTGAACAATGATCGTATATCGCCAGTTTGATATTAGATTTCTCTTTTAGTTTATTTTATATTAAATAGATTTTATTTCAAATTTAATTGAAGTAAGTTTAATTTTTATTCGTATGAAAATGCTGCCAGAATAAAAACTATCTTTGAAGAGATGGGCCGAAGGATCGATATTCAGTCAAATATATCTGTCACTGTCTATTTTTATCCGGCATCACGATTTTGAAGACGACGACAACAATGGTGATTGTTATGATGATGTTTCAATGATGATGAGGATGATGATATGAGGGATTGTGATGGGATTGTGATAATTTTGATGATATGATGAGTTCTGCTATCTGCCACGTTATAACCACTCAAGCGATTGCACTCGCGATGGCAAATTCAAATAATGATAACATGAATGATGATGAAGATGACGACGTGGAAGGTGATAATGTATGAAGTCAATTGTGATTATACCTGATGTTTTTGATTAACTTAGTCATGTCAGTGAGTTTCGTTGTGATTGACTCGTTTATGAGAATTGAAGTAAGCATTTTTTTTCTTCTCATACTCTCTGGTTACAAACGCGCCTCATGCCTCCATATTCCCGTCAGGAATTTACATTTTTATTATTAATTATAATTAATATTTAACTGTATTATTTAATCATTGGAGTAATTAATTAATCTATAATTAGAGATTTATAAGTAATAGTTTTTAGTTATAGTTTGGTAACCTTATTATTACATTAACCGTGTCGTTCATAAGATAGTATCAATTGAATGATCGCGGAAATAACTAATATAAATAAGGCTTCAGAGATAATACATTTAATCATTTTATTTATTTGTTTATTTATTTATTACCATCTGTCATTGTAGTGTAAATAAATAAATATAATAATTGATTGGTTGATGTGCATTTTATCGTTTGGTGTTTTTTTTTTATAAACATTTTGCCGCCAATATTAATATTTTGATGTCACACACGTAAAACACATGTACGTATATATATATATATATATATATATATATATATATATATATATATACTTTTATCCTGTTACTCTATGCTATACTACTTTAGTCATACTTTTTCATTTCTAGATACTGTCGTTATATCTCTTTATCATGATTTGTAAATTTATCACATTGGCTTTGCATGTATTGTTATCATTTGATGAACAAAGAAGTTACTTCAATGTTATTATTCCTGCTCAGTTCAGCACCATCAAATCAAGTCGCTTAAGATATGTATTAGCGCAGGGGGGTAGGCGAACTTTCAGTTGTGAGGGCGACATTGAGAACTATTTTTCGACCCGGGGGAAAAATTTTTTAAGATTTGTGGCTCCTTTTTTGGTCATAATGTCTGACTTTCGAAGTTCAGATATCACAGCTTATATTTGATATTTGAATTTTTCATCTTAACCACAAAATGAATAAAATGCTGAAAAAGTATGAGACGTGACGCATGACCAACTGAACGCCTGCAATTTCTACTCCTTAATTGGTCATAATCACTTTAAATTTATCTTACTGACTATAATTTACAGCTCAAGCAGGATTATATTTATTTATATACAACAGAAATTAGGCAAGTTCAACATTACTAAATCACTTACAGTTAGATATGAAAAAAATTAAGTCTATCAAAAACATTTCCAGTGTCAAGTTTTTACCCTCCACTGTTTATTTGCCAGCCAGCAAGGAGTGACTGTCAATCCTTAGATTCTTCATAATATCACCTGCGTGCTTTTCATATTGAATTCAACGCTCCTACCTACATTTACTAACGCGAAATCCAAACTATACACAGTCGTTATTATTATCTAAGAAATGTTCATTCGTTCACGATTTTGAATCAACTGCATGTATCTGGTTTGAATTGTCAGTGATGGGTGTCGAAATAATTATAACATCTTTGCTACGGTAGTTAATTATCAAACTTAAAGTACACTCAAATAGGAATAAGTTCTAAAAACTATTGAAGTGATCAACGTTAAATTTTCAAGTATTGTTCAAAACGCCAAGAAAACAATGATAATAATATAATTTATTCTTATTAATATTCACTAATAATAAAATTTCAATTAACAGTTTCCTAGACAAATTATAATAGCACATCTATATAATGACATGACGTAGACAAAATATTATTGTTTACAATTCATCCTTTGAAACATCAACAAAAATCTATATTTCTTTTTTTATTATTTTCCAAAATTATTTTAATAAAAAAAAAACCATAGTAAAAAAGTAGGCTCTGCTAACGAACATGATATGGGTGGTGTAGTCAACTGAAATGACATGCTGCCAGAGTCAAATCTAATCAAATTTAGTTGAATCAATTTTTTTTCATTTAAATAGCCCGCATAACCTGACGAAAAACATTTGTAAATAGATTTTTGGTTACCACAAATCTTTCAATTCCACAATAAACTGCGTTCATTATTGATTACTTCGTGAAAATTTCGTGAGATTTATAACTTTTGCATTTTTTTTTATTCAAAATGTGTTTCTATATTTTACCTATTTTGGGTATTTACTGGTCTACTACACTGTTTCAAAAATTTTAACCATCAACGTTTTTTCTGAATGTTACCATTGTAAATTCTTAGCGGCACCAGCTTTTTATACAATTTGACCTATGTACTTTTCGCCTAGAGAATATTTATATGAAGTGACCGAAGAACGATTCATTATTATTAAGCAACCGACAAACGCTATTTGATCTATTGGTTGACATTTTACTGAACACACTAACAAATATTAGGACGATCATCTACTTTTGTTAACATACTAATATCATGAATATTATGTAATTTATTGTGAAGGATGAGTCAAATGAAGACTACTTGCAGCCATCTTGTACCTTCTATTTTGTTATGAGGTCAAATGAAATGTACTGCACTGTATTGTAAGTAGTATTTAAGGAAATGCTCAACTCCTTATTCTCCGGGTTCCCTTAAAAAGTTGAGGACCACACTACTCATATTCATGATATTCATGTTAACAGTTCACTATCATTTTTATATAACAGCAACCAGTAACTCGCGGAAGACAACATCGTCAAAAACAGAAAAAAAAAGGAATTGAAATATAAACTTCACGCCAAAAACAGAAAAAAAAAGGAATTGAAATATAAACTTCACGCATAATGACGTCTCAAACAGCATTTTTAGATAAAAAATTATAAATAGAAGCCTCACATTGTTTGGAATGAATTATTTTGGGCTCACAGATATGAAACATCAGAGTTTTCCTTTGTATTACGCCTTTAATTATTATCCTTCCAAATGTCTTTTTAATAATTTTCCCAACTATCCAATCGTCCCTCCGTCTGGTGTTCAACTGCATGGCGAGTCAACGCAATCTGGGGTATATAATTTTGATTTAGAAGTTTTGAGAGTGCAGCATGAAATGATGGATGTTGATTATAACGATGACTGTCTGGCTGAGAAGCACGAGTTGATGGAGGTAGATGATGTCAGATCGGAAGAAATTCCTATGGAGATTGACTGACTGTATCAGTAGTAGTTCATCTGATTTGAAATATTTAAAAAATCGGCATTTTTATTTAATTTACGATTTTAAAATGTGTTCGTCTGTGTCTGTCGGTGATTTTCTTGTTATAAAATGACTTGCATTTGTATGTTTTATATACATGAATATGATTTTACCAGCAAACAAATTTAAAATTTCGATTTTTTGTCGTTTAAAAATTAAACTTCTTTAAATCAACAACCTTACAAATGATTTGGTAAAAAAATGTTCAACCTTGCAAACGATTTGTTCCAATTGATATAATACGTTTAATAAATTTCTCAAAAAGAGTTAAAATCTTCCTTTTATAATTTCAAACATTCACCGACGGTTTTATAAATTCACCAAACTTCTGGCAAAATGAGCGAATAAATTTTGATGATATTTTTTTTGTCGCTTAATAATCTGTTTAGTTTATTTAATTTTTGCAATAAAATTTAATACGCTAAAAATAAGTACACGTTGAAAACTTCGAACCCTTAATTGTAATAATAATTATCCCTATTGTAGTTTATTTTATTAACATATATTTCTGAAAGGGAAAATGAATTAAATAAAATTTTCACATCCTAATATTTGAATTTTCTTTCAAAAAATCAGTACGTAGAGTCGATAGTTTACCCGGTGTTTCTAACTTGCTTGATGGGATATTTATTACAGCGTACAAAAATTAATGAAATTGATAAAATAAAATAAAGTTTTCAATCCTTTGTGAAGTATGCCGGCACAAAAATGATTGATCTCTCCATTTATTACAAGTTTATTCACGTAATTTGCATAGTTTAAATTGAATCATAACCGTTACAGATCGTACATATTCGACAAAAAAAATTTTAAGGACAATTATTCGTTTGAATTCAGTCAAAAACTGGACTAGACAGTGTACTGTTTGAAATGATCGTTCTCTTCCTGTTGTCCAACGAAAAACATTCATTCCTCATCTTGCTTGACGTAAACTCGTCCAACAACGTGACGTCACGAGTCACGAGGTCAACATCAAAAGTGCTCCTCATCGTGTTCTTCAGCTGTAGGAAACGAGGCCTGGATGCTGGGTCAGTTGACCAGCAGGACAGCATCAGGTTGTAAAATTTTGAAGGACAATTGAGCGGTTGAGCGAGTAAAAATGGTTGAAAATCGTCCATACTATGAGCGTCAAGTGGCGATGATGTATCTGAATTTTCGTCGTGAATTTTGGAAACAAATAAACTTTGTGAATCTAGAACAGTTGTACATTTGTTGGGATCACTCTGATTTTTATTGCAATCTTTTTGAATTTCATCGGTGATATTCTCTTCCCTATCTCTGGCACACGTGCAACCGCACGAATTGTAGGCAAGATGTGCTTCCTGGCTTTGCCTGTTTGAAAGTTTCAAATTCTCATAAAAACATCTTTGGCTATTCTCAATAACTTGTTCATCTGTTAACTCGTCGAATGGTTGATGTTTGGCCAGAGTCATGACTTCCCACAGAGTCACTCCAAACGACCAAACATCGCTTGCTGTTGAGAACTTGCCCTGTAGTTCATAAAAAGGCGTTTTTTAAATATTTCTCAGCAATTTTACAATACACAATAATTTTATATTGTCACGTCAAAATTTTAATTATTATATAATTTGCAGCCACTTTCCAAACAGGCGCACATAAAGTAACGCACTAAGAACAGAGATTCCCAGGCCATCCATCTAATCGGCAGTACGGCGATTCCTTGGATCTGGTAATAATCCGAACTATGGAGGCACTTGCTCATTCCGAAGTCGGAAATTTTGACGTGACCTCTCTCGCCGACCAGGCAGTTTCGTGTGGCCAGATCCCTGTGAACCAGGTTCAAGGACTCCAGATATTCCATCCCGCAGCTTATTTGGTAGGAGAAGAAGGATAGGACGTTGGAGCTGTAGCGTGTGCGTGAATGGTTTGTTTAAGGACATTAATTTATTTCAATTTTTCAATCTCTAATCTCACTTTTAAATATTAAATCACAAATTCTAAATTAAATTTACAAATTCTAAATTAAATTTACAAATTTTTTGCATCATAATTACAGGATAGTTGTACGGCATTTATATCACTTAATTTTTAAATCGAATTTTTTGAGATTATGTCCAAAAACCTGAATCATTTCATTTATTACTAAGTGTTTACATACAGTAGTAATAGAGCTAACTAAATAAATCAAATAAACCAAATCAAATAAACCAAATCAAATAAAGAACCAAACCTTATAGTATTTCGTTCCGGGTCACAAGTATCCGGGTGAATGACTTCGTAATGTTGCAGGAACCTTTTCAAATCGCCATTTGTTAGATACTCAGTAGCAATGCAGTAGGGGAACTCATCGACACATATTCCAACGAGAGAGGCGATGTTTTTGTGCTTCAGCCGGTTCATCAGTTTGATTTCTTCAAAGAAATATGATCTGAAAAAATGATTGTCGTTAAAATTTTGATTAGTGAACGAATTGTTTTTTATTATAGACATTTTTATTTCAGTCAAATTTTTAATTGATGAGTATTTGATAAGTATTTTTCATTTGTAAACGGTTATGAATTTTATTTAAATTCTTAAAAAACAAAAAAAAGTGAGGAACGAGTTATATAATTCATAAACATTTGAAAATAATTTATCATTGGTCACTTTATTTCAGGATAGTTCTCTTCTTTCAACAACTTGACAATTACTTTCTCACGTTTGCTCGTGAATGCGTGCTTCGTCACGGGCATCAACTCGCACAGGCATATCTTTGTAATGGGTGAAACGACATGGCTTTATTTAACATTTCAAAAAATGAAAATAGCAAATAAAAAATCATTTTCAGATTAAAAAAATAATTCAACCTACTTTTCCAAACGGGCCTTCGCCAATCTCCCTCAAATAAACTAGTTTCTCCCTTGGCAGATGTCTCCATGTTCTTTCTTTGGGCGAATTTGTAGCGAGGTTATTAGCATTATTGTGCAGTTCAAAGCTGCAGTGACACTGCGGTTTCGATACATGATTGAAATGATTTTGAGGTACATTTTCGCAGCATATGTTGGCTGAATAATTCTGGTCGTTACTGAGGGTCTTGAAAGAATTGCGTTTTAACAAGTAATCCCTGTATATGACGGGATCAAAATAATCAACTTTGTGCAGCCTGTCGTGGTAGAGGATGGTTGGGTAGAACTTCTTGAGGGGGTATGGACTTGGGGAATGGTTGGAGATCATGGTGCAGCTGGTCGTGGATGGAGTTTCGGAGGGTGTGTGGTTCGAACTCTTGCGAGGTTTGATGTACTTGTGGCTGCCGTTGTAGAATCCTGCGAAGGATAATTCCAAGTTTCAACTAAAAGTCAATGATAAATCTAATAAGAATGCCAAATTATTCGCAAACGAATATAAACCAATTAAGTATAACAAAGTAATAAAATACTTAAATACTTATACATCGAAATGATAATGAGAGTAAATAATTAAACAGCCACTCAAACACATGATGGAAATAAGCAGGGTAGGGATCACCTGACCACTCCATAACAGACGGAGGCATGGGCAGCTTCCTGGCCTGGATGCTGTGTGCAGTTTCCTCGTAGATACTCCTTTAAGTCAGGTGCGTTCAATATCATCAGCGTCAAATGAAATGTACTTCAACAAGATTTGCTTATTAACGAGTTTTTTTTCTCAAGTAAAGCGTTTAAAAAACATCTATCAAGACAATTATTTTAAGCCTTTGTGTTAGTTTGAAAGTAAATTTTAAAATAAAAAAAAGTAATGAGGTTGTAGTTGTAGGTTGTAGAGGGTTTTTGTGGCTCCAGATTATTTTTGTTAATTTTTGTATAAATTTTCATTTTTTATTAATCTGATTCTTCTTGACCAAAAAAATTGTATACTAATAACCAAAATAGTCTATCGTGATACATGAAGACAAAAATAAACTTTAAAAATAAACTCCAAACTAACTGATTCCTCATTTGACTTCTGGGCGACTTCAAAATGTCGCTATAATCCTGCGAACATTTGACACTTCTATCTCCCACCTCACTTCTGGTGAACCAGGAGCCAATGGACTTGGGCGACATGTTGTCCCACTCCTTTGGGCACCTCCCGTTTATGGATTCAATTTCACGGTCCACTTTAGATGTCAGTGTGCTGCCATTCTGTGTGGTGGCCGATATTTTTCTAATTTTTCTTCTCGACCGGCATAAAATGATGGTAGTTATGAGGAGAATGCAGAATAACGAGAAGAGTGAAGTTGAGAATATGAGGACGAAGAGTGGTAGGTTGGATGAGATGAGTTGCAAGAGTTTGGTCGTTGGTAGGCTGGATTGTTGAGACGATGGTGTCTGAATGTCGAACTCTGGATCAGCTGTCTGATTTGTAGCGTCTGGAAATCAGCATAAAAAAATTTCAAGTATTCACTTATTTATTTATTTTACTAGTTGAGTTGACCTGGCTTAGGCCTACTACATAGTGCCTTAGAAATTTGTTCAAAATGCAGTTTCATTAAACTGGATAAAAAACACGAAATAGTTAACGTTTTATTTGTATCTAAACGCAAATTAGCATTTCAGACTTGTTAATTACAAAAATTTTACATTCAGTTTTTCATTTATAAATCTTTCAAAAGTTTTTCCCCCTCCCCTATCAAACCGATCCAAGGCAGGCGGAGCAAGTTAAAATAAAACAAGACATGTAAATATCGAATCTCATACTTGTTTTAAACTCCACTTCACTCAAAGCAATCCAATCGGAATTGAAATATAAAATCAATTTCAAATATTTGGCAATTCTGTCATTTAGCTGAATAACAATTATTTTATTTGTGCTTTTGTGGTCGTCGGGAAGGTCGTCTTGAACATCATGGCTTATGGTGTTGCTTGAGAAGTTATTATCTGAAAATGCAAAATATATCTCGATCTTTCCTGGTTGTTTTATCTGCTGACGGAAAATAATTTTGTTTATTTAACTTGGAAAATTTTTAAAAATTAAAATCATTGTTTAAATAATTCAATTGTTACATCACACAAATCAGATTGTTCAAATTTATCGTCTGAAGGACTTTTTATTTTTTTTATAACTGTGTTTATAAGACAGAAAATAGCAGATAGAAGTATTTTGCGGCAGATGTACTTTATGAAAATTTTCATTTTTCAGTGATTTAAAAAGTGTTGCATCTCAATTCACAGAATGAAATTAAAAAACTTTTTGGTCCAATTGTGCTGAAGAAACAGCGCACTTTAACTTTTTAATGATATCTTTTTTATCAGCTTCAGACATTTACGATGAATGAAGAGTCCAGTAAACCACAACTTCCATGCAGACATCGTACTGAAAGATGGCTTAATTGCCTGCAGAACTTGCAGCGATCACTTTTTTTATTGCCATCATCTCATCGACATAAACATCGCTGGAAAGAATGTTGAGTGTGTGTTTGTTTGTGTGTGTGTGAGTGTGTGTGTATGTGTGCGTGCATGTGTGGTACGTTGTTTATGTTCGTTTGAATGACTTGTGTAGTGTACCGGCCTAAGTTGTTTCATATACATTTCTCGGAAATTGTTTGTTTTTTTGTCCGAAACAAAATAAAATTTTACATGTTTGGTTTTTGTAATGTTTGACTGACGTATGTCATGGGCGTTTGTATTTATAATGTATTCATTTACTTTACTATTTGGTACGTAGATTGATTAACAGCGTTGTTTAGGTCAGTGCATCTCAAAGTGGTGGTCCGCGGTCCAGTGCCGGTTCAAAAAAATTTTGTAAAATTGATAACATTTCACATATATATTGGATTAAGACTGTCATAAATGCGATTGTTGATGAAAATCACAGCATGTTCTGCGGGAGTTAGCTTCCTATTTAATTTTTCCATTTTTCTAACGGTAAATCGTAAATCGTTGTCAGTTTCTTGAGTTCAAAATCAAAATTTTTAATTATATTAAGCATGATAAAACAGAAAAGCTTCTTTCGGTATTTCTAAACCATCTTCGGTGTTCGAATTGATACGTTGTGTATGTGACCAAATGCTCATGTATATAATATATATACATATATATATATATTATATATATATATATATATATAATGTGTTTTTAATGTGTCTCTACAATGTTATTCTTTGTCTAAAGTGAATTATTTCTTTGTCAAAAAAACACAAAAACAACAAAAAGTACAAAAAACCACCAACATTTTTCCGCGAGTCATGAAATGCAGTTATAGCAACTTCCTGAAAACTTCTAATCTCTTCAAACGCAAATTCGATCCAGACATTCTTCATCCCATTCTCATTCCTACTCCAGCCCACGTATCCTTCTAAAATTTTACCCTCGTCATTATAATAGTCCCCATAATCTCCATCCACTAGCAGCCCAAGACCACTTAACATTATCTCCTTGGATATCGTCCCATCGTACGTTATGTCGTTTAAATCGTGGGCTGATGGTGAAGATGATGAAGATGCTGATGCTGAAGATGAAGATGAGGATGATGATGATACAGAGTAAGTATTTCCTCTAGGCATGTTGTAATGTAGCAGTTTGTTATCTGGATGTGGGTTTTTTTTTACATATCTACAGAATTTGATTATCAAATTTATCTTCTTCGTCCTCATCATCTTCGTCCTCATCAACGTCATCAACGTTCATAATTACTTAGTAGTAGTAGTAGTAGTAGTAGTAGTAGTAGTAGTAGTAGTAGTAGTAGTAGTAGTAGTAGTAGTAGTAGTAGTAGTGGTAGTAGTAGTAGTAGTGGTAGTAGTAGTGGTGGTAGTAGTGGTAGTAGTAGTAGTGGTAGTAGTAGTGGTGGTAGTAGTGGTAGTAGTAGTAGTAGTGGTAGTGGTAGTAGTAGTAGTAGTGGTAGTAGTAGTAGTGGTAGTAGTAGTGGTGGTAGTAGTAGTAGTAGTAGTGGTAGTGGTAGTAGTAGTGGTAGTAATAGTAGTAGTAGTGGTAGTAGTAGTAGTAGTTGTTGTTGTTGTTGTTGTTGTTGTAGTAGGGGTAGTAGTAGTAATAATAGTAGCAGCACTAGCAACAGCCTCTGTAGTATTTATTTAATAGTAGTAGTGATATTGCTATTTCAAAAAAATTGTTCAACACAATCGCTACTACCATTGCGCCATATACATCCATAGACTTCGAAACGCAGACAGACAGTTCTGGAGAGTTTGCTGACTGGCACGATTCTGATCTGAGAGGCAATCATGTGACGTAAGAACTTCCTCTTTATAGGAATGTACGTGTTGTCGTTTCCGGCTATTGTCTGATTGGTTAGATTGTGATTTGTCGATTGTTGTTGGTCGTTTGTAATTTGTCAGCTGGGGTTGACCGATTGTGATTGGTCAGTTGTGGTTAGTCGATTGTGATTGGTCAGTTGTGGTTAGTCGATTGTGATTGGTCAGTTGTGGTTAGTAGATTGTGATTGGTCGAATGTGATTAGTCAGTTGTGGTTTGTCGATTGTGATTGGTTGATTGTAATTGGTCAGCCGTGGTTAGTCGAATGTGATTAGTCGGTTGTGATTAGTCGATTAAGGTTGATTGGGTTGATTGATTAGATTTGAGTTTATTTTTTGTTGCAGAGCTTCAGTCAAAAAGTATTTTAACGTACGTGAGGGTAAGCAATCCAGTTTGAATTGTTGTGTCGTCTGAATTGTATGTTTATCCATTCTGCGTATTCTTTGCCCTGTCAGGTGAGTGTGTTTGTGTGTGTGTGTGTGTGTGTGTGTGTGTGTATGTTTGTGTGTTTGTTTGTGTGTATGTGTGTGTTTGTGTCGTTTGACTGTTTTTAACTGTAGTTTATTAAGTGTTGTTTAATAAAAAAAATTTTTAAACTTTCGAGTGGCAAAGCAAATAGTTGGTAATATTGTGAAAAAAAATGATTCTTTTCCCTAACCTGGCCAGCAGCGAATCTTCCTTGAAGTTCGATGGATGTGATCACGTGCACCAACCTGAGGTCCACCTGGTGTTTTATTTTTTGATTTATTTCACCAGATTCGTAATATTTAATTTAATTTCAGTGTATAGGAATGAAGCAGTTCTGCGTCTGTCAGAACCGCATGTCAAAAAATAATGTAAAGTGATTCTCAGTTGTATTTACAGAATATTATTTGTAATGTTTAAATCTTGCCGCCTCATTAAAATTTAAACATTTTCAAACTTTTGGACCTCCTGTCAAAGTTACCTAGATCCACCGCTGGATCTTGCTGTACAGTCATTTATTTTATTGCACGTATGAAATTGTTTAAGCAATTTTGTGTATGCCAGGCTTGCATAATCAAGAAAAAATAAATCGTTATCTATAACATGACCATTTAGTTGTCCATCAAAAATAACTCGAGGTTCATCAAACTGACCTGCAGCCATTCATAGGAATGTTGGCTGATTGGTTCCTTGGGGCACCATGCCCCACCCTGCCTCTCGCTTCTTATTCTGAATTATTCATTCAAATAAATTACGGTTAATTGGTTTTATTAATACTAAATCATCTTAAATTTTTTGATAAGTTTAGTTTGTTTTTATTTATGAAATATACAAACAATTGTACAGTTCTATAGATAAAGTTATTTTTTAAAATTCTTACAAGCGTCAACCACAAACCCAGGGCGCATTTGAATACGCGCGAATCAACGCATTCGTGGTTGGCTGGGGCTGGTTAGATCCCCAGCCAACCACGCTGTTTGTGGTTGGCTGGGGTCACTTCGCATTCAAACACAGTCACGGCAACACCAGTGCCAGGCATCTTAACCATTGCACTATCAGATCATTTTGTTTACAATTGGTGATTGATTTTTTACAAACTTCATTCATGTTTATGAAAATTTTAGAAAATATTTATGATTTTGTTATATTTTGATATGCCTGAATGATAAACCACATCACCCAAAGGTTTTCGGATCTAAAAATTTTCAAAATAAAAAATTTAATTCATTCAAATTAAAAAAACATCGAAATATAATGATCGATTTATTCCAACAAATGCACAAATTAACACAGTATGTAAAATTGAATACATATACGTAGTATCATCAAATCATTTAACCTCGCATTTTGTGGCCCGACGATGAAATCATCAAAGGACGAACTGGCCGTCAACTGATCGTCTGCAACTAACCCGGATTCCATTCCTAGGGCGTTATTGCAGAGCTTTACCTCATTAACTGCACCTACTCTGTTTGTGTATACCATCACCGTTAATGTCATCATTGTTGATGTTATCATTGTTACCGTTGGGACGGTTATTTCCATCTTATTGGCATACAACGACTTGGATAATGTTTTCTAGCAGGATTGTTACACACGTAAAAGTTTTAGTATAATTTTTATCCGAGTTTGATGAGTAAATTTATGATTAATAGGAGTTGATATTATTAGTCGTCTATTAAAAAATAAGGTTCCTCGCCACCAAAATGTGTGTGTGATTGTGTGTATGGTGTGTTACTGAGTATCTATTATTCTAATACCTAATTTATTCAAACAATTTGTGTGTGTGTGTGTATGTGTGTGTATGTATGTGTATGTGTGTGTGTGTGTGGTGTGTGTGTGTATGTGTGTGTGTGGTGTGTGTGTGTGTGTGTGTGTGTGTGTGTGTGTGTGTGTGTGTGTGTGTGTGTGTGTGGTGCGTTATTGAGTATCTATTATTCCAATACCTTATTTATTCAAACACTTTTATATTGAAATCTAAACCAAATAAATTACTTTAACAAAATATTTTACTTAACAAAAATGAAAAATTAATGTTGCATCAGATCAGTATTTTTTGGTTAAATTTGGCCACTATATTAAAATATCGTTTGAATTAATTATATTAATTAAAAATGTTAATGATTAATAACAATTTTAATAAAAATTTCTTAACAAATTACAATTAGTAAACAAAAAGGTCGAAACATTTTTTATAATTCTCAAAGAAAACTAACAAAAAATAAGGAACTGAAAATTTTTAGCATCTAATGAAAACCTTTTTTGAAGTAAAAACACGCCTAGATATCCCGCGTATGAAACGCTGTAAAAATATACAAACGTTGAAATATGATGTGTCTTAGTATGTCTGTCTGTCTTTCTTTCTCTCTCTCTTTCTCTCTCTCTTTTTCTATGTGTGTGCGTGTTTGTGTGTGTGCTTGTGTGTGTGTACGTGTGTGTGTGTGTGTACGTGTGTGTGTGAGTGTATTGCATACACGCCTATCTATAGGTATACATAATACATTCCTATCAGTGCAAATATTGGAATAGTATAACAACATTTTTTATTTTTCTCAGTTTACAAATTTATTAATTTTTATAACATTAATCATTCACATTTTATTATTATTTTATTCTGTATATTTTATGTATATATTTCCAGTTATAACCTATATTTACATATAATAACATTCATCATGTGTAGTGGGTGAGTTTTTTGTATGCTTGTTGTACTGCGTTGTTGTATTTTTATCTCAGTTTCCACGTTGTTGTTGTTGTTGTTCACGTGTTATAAATTGGAGAGTTTAATCGGCAGATAAGTACTGGCCATTGAAAACATCTCAACTGTGTGTGTTTGGTGTGTGTGTGTTTGGTGTGTGTGTGTGTGTGTGTACGTGTATGTATGTACTTGTAAGTATGTACGTGTATGTATGTACGTGTATGTAGGTATTTGTGTTTATGCCTTTGTGTAAGTATGTGTATGTTTGTGTGTGCGTGTTTGTATGTGTGTTGGAATGTGCGTGTATTTTTTGCGAGTGTCTTCGAGTGTGCACCAGCGTGTGCCTAGGGGTGTATTCAGAGGCCTTGCGAGGAAAAGTTTGATGATCCCACAATGAAAAAATTTGCCAGGCTAAAATAAGCAAAATCTTTATATAAATTTATAAAAACTTAAACTGAAAACTATTTCAGGATGTTCAACAATAAAACTAAGGGCAATGTCACCAAAAATACTAATTTTAATGGGGACATTTTTTAAACATTGAATGATAAGCCAAAAAAGTCAACAATTTTTTTTTTCTTACAAACTTTTTTTCATACAAATTTCATATTTTTTTTTCATTTCTGTCCACATACACCACAGCGTGTATTTATGGAGTTTTTTGTTTTCTAAGTACGAACTGTAAGCATCATTTTCTTTACATAGAGAGAGAGAGAGAGAGAGAGAGAAAGAGAGTGAGAGAGAGAGAAAGAAAGATGGATAGATAGAAAGAGTTTATGAGGTTAATTATAGATCTATATTTGTGTAAAATGGTAAAAATAAATAATAATAAATAATGCGAAGGGAATGTGGACCAAACAAACACGTGTTATCAATTGAGGTACTTACCGCCATCCATTGACTCCGACTATATATATATATATATATATATATATATATATATATATATATACCTGGATCTTGTTATCATATCGTTTCAAGAGGCCTAGTGAGAATGAGCAATAATAATAACAATAATAATAATAATTGATGTTGTAATTTTTATATTATTTTAGTATAAGCAAAGTAATATTATTGACGATAGCGGAAAAATAATGATGCTATTACTGATGATGATGATGATTATTATTATTATTATTATTATTATTATTATACTGAATGATTGATTGAATGATTGATTGATATATCGATTGATTTACCATATTGATAGATGTATGGTTTGATCAAATGATTGATTGATTGATTGACTGATTGACCGCGTACTAAGATAATTTGACGTTTGATTGATTAGTCGAAAGGTTATATAATTAATTCTTTTAAATCTACAAAGTAAAAAGTACAGAGATATCACAACTTTCGCGGTTATAATGTCAAGTAACATCGCAAAAGTAACTAGTCCTTACATAAATTCTGTTATCCTTTCTAACATTTTAGTTTTAAATCAGTCAATTAATCAGTTAGATATCTGAATGACGATGGGTCATTATGTTTTCACCGCATATATAGAAGGTTCTAACATAGTTCTAACTGAAATTTCTTGTCCAGGTCAAGGGGAGGCCTATTTACCAGCATACAACACCTTCTTATGGGTTGAAGCAGGGATATGCAAAGAACCTCAATTTTTTCAACTTTTAATTATTTTCAGTAATGTCTCCCCTTGCTCCAAACCACATAGGACTAATCGATCAATTCGATCTATCGGTCGGGCTATTTGTCGTGCTTAGATTGTTGGCTTACGAAATTGCATGGATTTTAACGAGCAAGCTAAATGAAATATTTACTTGATTTAATATGCTTAAAACATTGTAGTAATTCTATTTAATTTTAATAATGATTAATAGAATTATGTATTATTAAATTATTTTTGTTAATTTGAATATAAAAATTGCTTTTGGTCCGGTGAAATCCGGTGGCTTACTGAAGCCGACAGTTGGCTTAGTAGGATTGAATTATAGTCACCCTTTTTTTTACACTATTCGATCATGTTAAAAATTGGTTTGCTTTTGAAATAAACGGCCTAAATAAATCAAAATTGTTATTTGAACAACTATCTTCATTATATTCAATGAATATTTTACATTCTGCTGGTGTTCATAAGAAACTGGCTGCCAGCCAGCCAGTCATATATGTATGTATATATATATATATATATATATATATATATATATATATATAAAGAAAGAGAGAGAGAGAGAGAGAGAATGAGACAAGGGGTATGCGTAAAAAATTACGTTTCAATAAATAGATAAAAATATACAATACGCATACACATATATATAACGCTTGTATTAAAAGAATTGTATTGTATTGTATTAAAAGAAGAATGCAAGCTTTTGAAATGCATAATGAGAACAACTATTTTTATTTCGTTGTTGTTGTTGTAATTATTATTATATTGTTGTTATTGTTGTTCGTTGATGATGGTTGTGATGATGATGATCGTCATCATAGTTAACAAGATTAACAGTATAACATACTTAAAATACATTGACAGAAATGATATGAATGTTTATTGTACTGCGTATATATGATGGCAGTAAGTATGTATGCGTGTATGTATGTATGTATGTTTGTATGTATGTGTGTCTGTGTCTCTTTATGTGTACGTGTTTGTATTCGAGATTTTAGTAAGAAAAGAAAAACACAACAGTTGCTTTTATTTGACATCATCAAAAGATGAAAAGTGACGAAATTAAAATTTGTTAAATGTCAATTTTTTAAAAAGTTCAGATTTTAAACAAATATAACAAAATATCGATCGATAAAAAATAATTATCACGAAACATGAATATTTAGTAAGGACAGTTCACAGCATATCATAATGACTAAATCAACATACCAAACAGAAATTATTCATGCATGCATATATACAAAGTAAATCAGGAAATATCCAAAAATTATATAACCAAAATAAGAAACTAGAAACCAGTCAACATTTTACAAATAAATAAATAGACATTATTAAAAAGATTGTTCAAAAATGGTAAAATTTAAGGCGAAGACAAAAAAATTGTAGTTTGTTTTGTTGGTGTTGTGTGGTGCTAAGAAGCGAAAACAAACACACCACAAAAAAAAATATTAAAAAGTCGCAAGAATAGTAGTCAGTCACCTACCTAAAATTAAATTACTCTCAGGGCCCTAGCTTACCTGTAATGATAACTCAACTCATTTATTTTACATATTTTAACGTTTTAATTTTACTTGAAGCTTTTAATTTATGTTAATGTTAATATTTTACTTGAAACTTTTTAACTAATGGTAAGCCCTAGCCTACTTACAGTTGTTCAACTCATCTCAATCCCTAACTTACCTATGAATTAAATTAAGTCCGGTAAAGAAAATAGAAAGTTGAAGAGAAACATAACAACAACGACACCGAATGAATGGATGTTGTGTATGTGTGTGTTGTATTTATGTGTGTGCGTGTAAGTAAATGTGCGCGCGCGTACCCTCCAGAAACTTCTTCACCCACTACGGACGAACCTCCATTGCACCAACCATCATCTGACACGCACCGAGGAAATGAATTTTACCGGATACTGAAAAACAAAATTGAAAGAAAAAGTTAATTTTTTAAAATAAAAAACAAGCCATTGAAAAAAAGTAAGAAGCAACTTATCTTACCATGAGATTACCATCATGAAACGTGCTGACTCCCACCACAACCCACTTCTGATCATTCTGTAGACAAATTTTTTTTATTGGCTTAGTAGTAAATGAATGTTAAAACGAAAGAACAAACGAATAAATGATTGAGCGAATGATTGAGTGATTGAATGAATTAATTAACCAATCTATGATTCAATGAATGAATAGAATGAGTCAATTAATGGATGAATGAAAGATTGTGTGACAAAATGAATGAATGAAAAAAAATAAAAACAACGAAACTAAACCATACTTCAAAAATCGTCGTTGTTGTTTTCTTCGAGTTGTTATCGGAACGATCATCATGAGACCACCATCTGAAACGTGCTGACGCCCACCACTGCCCACCTCTCATCAGTCTGTAGACAAGTTATTTTTATTAGCTTAGTAGTAATTGAATGTTAGAATCTTAGAAGCAAAAAATTATAAAATGGAAATAATGGCAAATAAATAATATTTGAAAATAATAAAGAGAGTAAAATGTAAAAAAAAACTTACCGTCGTCCATTCGACAAAGGCAAAATGATGAGTGCCTTCCGTTTCCTGCGTTGTCCTCCAAAACTGGTGCCGGTCCTCCTCGAGATTGTTGTTGAAACACAGCCCGTGGAATGGAGAAAGAGAAAATTCTCACTAGAAAGCTTAGCGGTGCCTGCATCTTAAATTGCTTAATAAAAATAATCCTATCTACCTATTCAATTACCTTAACTAATTTATAATAAATTGTTAATGGTACGATAGTCGAAAGTTCCCCTTCATTCTCCCTCCTTGCACAGAGGTTCACCGACAGCCAGGGCACCGGATAGTAAACCATTGCCGTGCGGATAGTAGACTACTGCCTTGCGGATAGTAAACCATTTGCCGTCCGGAAGCCGTGCGGGTAGTAGACTATGGCCATGCCGCATAGTAAATCATTACCGTGCAGATAGTAAACCATTGCCGTCCGGATAGTAAACCATTGCCGGTTCACCACTGGCCGCCAAGACTTACCTCTGACAACAGACTTCGAAATTCAGAGTCTATCGGCTATCGTACCCTCAACTTACCTATTCATTACAATTAAGCCCTAGCTTACCTAAAATTACAAAACTCAAGAGCCCAATTCATTGGCCTTTCGGCACCCACCCCACCACCTACGTAATGCCTTGGGCTCCAACTTAGTAATAATAATATAAAACTTAAACCCTAAATCTATTAATGAGTATGTGTTACAACGTAGCCTTAACCTACCTATTCATTACATTACGGTCCTAGCTTACCTAAAATTACAAAACTCAAGAGCCCAATTCATTGGCCTTTCGGCACCCACCCCACCACCTACGTAATGCCTTGGGCTCCAACTTAATAATGATAATGTAAAACTTAACAATTAACCTACCTATCAATACACTTACAGCGTTTTAATTTACATTACAATATTTTTCCTAGAATTACGTTATTGCTCTTAACTACCAATGAAATTAAATTACTCTCAACCTTAGTAATAATAAATTAGAATGTGTAATGAAAATAAAATTACGCTCAAATACTAACATATGTGTTTATGTATGTATTTGTGTGTGTGTGTAATACGCTGGTGCGTGTAATGTGGGTGCAAGATAAAATAGAAGAGATAAACTTACGCTGCCTACCTATTCAACTACATTAGTGTTGGATGCTCCCTATCTATCCTACCTACAATTAAAATTATGCCTATCTAACCTACCTATATAGCTACTTAATGTAATTGTGTATGCGTGTGTGTGCGTGTGAGCATTCCTACTTAATGTTAAATTACAGAAAAAAAGAAGAAAACGTATCCCAGTCAGGCAGGTATTCTTTGCCACTGAATGAACGAACGTAGCCTGACATCTTCCATGATGAACTCCTCTGGAAGCTTCAACCTGAATGAAATGAAAAAATCCTATTTAATTAATTAACTTTAATGAAAATAGAGAAACGAGCCGCGGTGAAATCCACCAGCCGGAAAAGCCAGCAAACTGGCAAAAAAAGAAACCGTTAAGAAACCGTAAAGTCGGAAGTTAGGGTTAAGGTTGAACGTAGGGTGACATCACAACCATTCTGATCCTCCACGACGAACTCCTCTGGAGGCTATAACCTGAATGAATGAACCTGAATGAACCTAGATGAATGGACAAATCTTATTTATTTAATTAATTTAAATGAAAAAAGAGAAACGCAAAGAAGCAGACCGGTCGGCAAAGAAAAGAACCGCAAAGAACGGTATCTATATAGGATTTATGCTTTATATAACTCTATATAACTCTATATAACTCTATATAACTCTATATAACTCTATATAACTCTATATAACTCTATATAACTCTATATAACTCTATATAACTCTATATAACTCTATATAACTCTATATAACTCTATATAACTCTATATAACTCTATATAACTCTATATAACTCTATATAACTCTATATAACTCTATATAACTCTATATAACTCTATATAACTCTATATAACTCTATATAACTCTATATAACTCTATATAACTCTATATAACTCTATATAACTCTATATAACTCTATTAACTCTATATAACTCTATATAACTCTATATAACTCTATATAACTCTATATAACTCTATATAACTCTATATAACTCTATATAACTCTATATAACTCTATATAACTCTATATAACTCTATATAACTCTATATAACCATGCATACTACCACATTCAATCAATAAAAATCCCACTAAAACCAGGAACCATCGCGTACCTGCTGAATGTATGATGTGAAACAAAACAAAAAAAAAACACAAAACAAAAATCACACCACCAAGTAGAGTAAAAGTATAGGAGTCCCTAACCTACCTATGTAACTAAATTACCTTATGCCCTAGCCTACCTATATAATAAATTAATTTTTACCTCACCTACCTATGCTTCATTAACTTAACTCAAGACTCATGAAGAAAGAGAAAAAGGAGTAAAACAGAACATAAAATACTACCACACAAACAAACATGATGTATGTATGAGCAACCGCTAAAGAACCCACCTAAAATATAAAAAAATACAACATACAAACACACAAACCACAGACATGCAAACTCTATATAACTCTATATAACTCTATATAACTCTATATAACTCTATATAAAATAAAATTAAATAAAAATAAATAAATTACAAAAATATAAATACAAAAAAATGAGATCAGGCACTCCGAGTCGAGCGAGGCAGAAATGCCTGATCTGATTTCAACGTTTTTTCAGCTCCTATTTATACTCGTTTCAACCATACATTTTCATCATTTCAATCATTCACATCAATAAAAAACTTATTTAATGTATGTACTACACTATTATACAGTCTTAACCAAAACGCTAACCGTACTAAATTGAAGTCATCGAACGAACGCCTTCGAAACTTTCTGGTTGGCTGGTTGAATCTGCTATATTGCTTTTCATATAAACATAATCTAATATAATATAATTTAATTATTTGTATACATGGATTCCAGTCACTTTATATATATATATATATAATAAAAATTCATTATAAAAGCAACAGTAATCAGTGCTATATATGTAAGCACGCAGCTCAAATTTTTCGGGGAGAATTCGAAATTGTTTGAGACCACACCTTGCTTAACATCCAATTCCAAGACGAGCCAAGCCAAGCTGAGCCAATATGCATAAATTCATTATAAAAAACAACAGTAGCCATTACTATATATGTACGCACGCAGTTCAAATTTTTCGGGGAGAATTCAAAATAGTTTAAGACCACACCTTGCTTAACATCCGATTCCAAGCCGAGCCAAGCCAAGCTGAGCCAATATGCATAAATTCATTATAAAAAACAACAGTAGCCATTACTATATATGTACGCACGCAGTTCAAATTTTGCGGGGAGAATTCAAAATAGTATAAGACCACACCTTGCTTAACATCCGATTCCAAGCCGAGCCAAGCCAAGCTGAGCCAATATGCATAGATTTATAAGCGCTTTTATATTAAAATTTTGCTCGCTTTTTAAACGAATATCCCAATATAACAAATTCTCCATCCTATTTTAACTTTCTTTGATGCTTTTTAATCAGTCAGGTCGCAAAAATCATTAGTGATATCGCAATGAAATCAATTTGAAATTTTTTTTTAATTATTGATAAAATTTTTAAATTGTTGATAAAAATAACTGGTATATATAGTGTAGTAAAACGTTTAAAATTTTCTGAGAGAATTTAAAATAATTTGAGACTACACCATAACACAATTGTACAATTTGAATGTGTAAATACAACATTATAAATGTATTATAACTATATGTCTATTTGTTTATTTAGTTCTGCCTGTGTATATTTTGTCAAATTTATTTGATAGGAATTGAATATAACCTTTATACCGGCTGATTAACTACCAGGCAGTAAAATAACTACTGTTGACACCATTTCCTCCAACGATTTCCTCGCAACGAATTGCCCATACCATATTATTAGAATAAACTCTTTCAATCAATGTTTAAATTTTTATATTGTCATTTATTCTTTCGTTTTTGTTTCTGTACTAATTTTCATGTCAGATACAATAATTTTCATTTTCATAGCTATTCACAAACATGCCTACCTGTTGCATTAAAAATTGCATTAATAATAAATAGAAATGAGAAAATTTCTGATGCATCTTTTCACAGGTTTATTTTCAAATTAACTTCACACTAAAATAAATGTAACAATATCCCTATACTCATTGAATAGAACTATTTTGTTTTACAATTACATATATTAAAAAAAATCACCCTCCAATTTCCCTCCGGAAGTAAGCTCCTTGTTCGACCGTCAAAAATGAGCGAAGGCCGTTATATTTATTCTAATTATATGGTCCAGGTGTTCAGTTTTTGTTGTGGTTGAATGTCAAACATCAAACTAATCTGGTGCGCTATGCTAAACACAGGTTACTAATTAATTTCAAAATCGATTATCGCTCAAAGCGTTTTTAATCGGTTTTTAAATTAATTCAATTTTTTATTTTGGATTCAAAATGTGTTAGCTGTTGTTAGAGAAGCCGCGTATCAATTAAAATCTAAAATGCCATTTTCAGCATGCGATTGTGTATGCTAGGTTAATTAGGATTATAATTTATATATCATTTTTGAAATGAATCATTAATAAAAATTAATAATTTAATTAATAATTAATAAGATTATCATTCATTGTTTTTACTACTACATATGGCATATATTATATGTTATAATGGTATAAGTTTTATGACCACTTATTAGCTATTTACTATTTAAAAGTATTTAATTTTAATATGATGCCAGGAGATAATTTTTCTAATTTATTAAAAATTAATTATTATTATTAATTAATAATTTGCTTTTATATCATTGAATTATTATAGTCAAAACTTATTTATGATGAAAAATATATAACAATTAAATTTTTTTATTGTTAATTGAGTGCATATTTAATAATTTCTATATATTTATTTTTCTTTCTAGATGAACAAAGTGACAAGATGAAGTTGAGAAAACGTGTGTTGATTATTTTCATACTGCTTGTGACTATCTTCTCAATACACTTCTGGTATTTTTATCAACACCCCAACTATGGAAACTCTATGACTGTAATAGAAGGTCATAAACCTTTGAAATCATTTGGCAATGCAAGGAATTTATTTCATGGCTACAGGATGCACAAGCAAGGTTTGGATGACAAAGAGAAAAAAACAAAATTGAAAAATTCGACTGATGCTGCCGAAATAGCTGAAACCACCACCACTAGCTTCGGATCAAACATTGCTACTACTGCTACTACTACCTATCTAAATATAAAACGTGCTACAGTTTTCAAGCGTTCTGTGAAAAGGATGAAGAATTTATACACTGATCGTGACAGTTTAGAGAAAAACTTTCTGCAAAACCTTTTTCTCACTAGAAGTATGACAACAGATTCAATTTACAATGTTACTGTGGAAAGTAAGATAGAATCTCGTGTTTCTTTTAAAGGTTTTAGTCATTTAAACTCAGTGTCACTTTTCAGAAATTATTTAACAACAGCAAAATTATTAATTAAAAAAAATGAAACTTCAAACATCATTGATAAAATTCCAAACCACAGATTAAAGTTTGAAAAACAGTCAAAAGTTAAAAATAAAAGACTAAAATACAATAGCAATCCAAATAATGTCAACATGAATGTCGATAGGATGGCATTTGCTGAGGTTGATGAAAGTCTACTGTATGATTTTAATGCTCCCCTACCTACAAAGAAACAAATTTCTCGCACTGAAGATGCCAAAAACAATTTTGAAATTACCAGAAATAATGGCGGTAATAATTATGGTGAGGATGAAAAATCTGATCGTCATGATAAGGACTCATCGGATTACAACTATCAAGAAAAGTTAAACATTATTGACCACCGATTGACCGGCTCAAAAAGTCGTAAAGATATGACCAGATCTGAAATTCTTTATGGTAACCTAGTCCCTCGGAACATCTCAACATTTGGCAGTGAAATAAAAATAGTCTCGATGTCTCTGTACGGATCAGAGATGAAATATTTAACAGGAACTCTGAAGAACGCCCGTCTGATCAAACAGAATTTTCCAGGTTGGAAGTTGAGGGTTTACGTGGAGTCGCACGCGATGAAAAGTCCTAGGTACGGGTTGGTACCTCAAAAGGTTCTTGATGCGTTGCAAGATCTTGGTGCTGACTTGCACTTCATCGAGCCTGAGGAGGATTTTTTACCTCCCATGATGTGGAGGTGTCTTTTGTTTTTTTATTTATCTTTGTTTCTTTCTTTCTTTTATTGAGTTATTGCTCTCTTTTTCGATTTTAAGTGAATTGATTTTATTTTCTGTCTAGATTATTTTTTGCTACAGTTGCATTTTTATTAAGATGCCCCATTGTAGTTGTTCTTTTTTCGTGTTGATCTCGTTATCGGTGATAGTATATTTTTAGTTGCTCCTAACTGATATATTATTGTAGAGGGAGTACATTCATATTAAATACGTAGACACAATAAAAGAATTCATCTACTCTATTCTCGTTGAAACAACCCCATACATTACCTGACAACATTACAATACATAACATGACGACAACATGTATTTTCAATACTTTTCATTTTTAAACATTTTTTTCTCCGTTAGTATTTTAGTAATTTACTATTTTTCGTTACCATTTTATACTACTGTTTCAGTTTCAGCGTCTGTCAGATCCTGATTTTTTAAAGGATAATAAAAAAAAATGTACCCATTCATACAGGTTTCTGGTTGCAGATGATCCAACAGTGGACAGATTCATAGTGCGAGATTCCGATTCGAGACTGACGGAAAGGGATTACAAAAGTGTGGAGGCCTGGATGATTTCGGGGCAGGCATTCCACTGCATTCGTGATCACCCGAGTCACGTTGGGTACTCGGTGTCTGGTGGGCTTTGGGGTGGTATGGCCAAGAAGTTGAGGAACATCATTAGGAGGTTAGTGAATATATCAGTGAGTGAGTGAGTGAGTTAGTGAGTGAGTGAGTGAGTTAGTGAGCGAGTGATTCATTAGAGATGAATCAATGTTCTTAGAGGCAGTTTGCCATATTGTTACTTGCATAATTGTAGTGTTGTTTTACTTCTTTACAGATGACGTAATATAATGTAAAGTTCATGATGATATACAAATATATCTCTGTTGACTATATTTATCAAAGGAAAAATTTACTTATATATATTCTATCTTTTGTTCTTTCTTAATAAACAGATTGTCATATTTGTTTAATCAGTAAGACATTTAAACTATGGACATTGTAAATTGAAATGAATTGTAATGTAATGCGTGACTTATTAAAATGTAATGCATAAGCATGCACCCAATGCACATGTACCCAGTTCTTGGATCGACATGATGCGAGGGCTTTCCTCCAAGTATTTCAGCGACATGAGCTTCCTGCAGACTCATCTCTGGCCAAAGGTTGTCTCATACGCTTACTGTTCCGATAGTGTTTCGTGTGATAGATGGCCTAACTCCTTTCCGTTCTCTGTCAGGAGGTTTGGTGTTTTTTGTCGTTTTTGGTGTTTAAAGGTTCGTTTTTTGGTGTTTTTTAATTTGGTTGCTGATTATGTAGAAATTATAATTTTATTTTGAATTGTTATTCTTATGTAATTTTCATTTCGTTACTTTTTATAAATAATGATTTTTTTCTAACATGTTGGTGTCAGTCAATAGTTGTAAACCTTGTGAACGTTTTACGTTTCATATTTTCTAATTCAATTTGATATTTATAGATGACCATAGTTTCTTTAGATACTGAGCAACAGATATTCTATTGTTATTTTTTAAATTATATTCAATAAATCAAATTTTTATTTATAGTTTACTTGTTGATTTGAAAAAATCGTTTGTCGTGTGATTTAATAATATCTCGTTTCCAAGCAGTCTCTCGACATTATAGATCTTATTTTATGCATACACCTTTCAGATACGGGTTTGACCATGTTGGACAAGTTAGTTTTTTTTAGTTTCCAGCCAATCTCGATTGAACATACAATCATGAGATGTGAATCTGTTTTCCTCCTGTTGTAGGTATACGACGAGAGAGACATTGGCAGACGAGTGGATTTGAAGATCTTACAGAGGAGAGGGGAGAACCCGTCATGTTACCCTCCAGATGAGGACGAAGAAGAAAAGACATCTTAACCTAAAATTATCATTAATCTAATTTGTATTATCATCGATATCATTTTTATCATCCTTAACACTTCTCACCATTGTATTGGTTCAGTTTTTTGTCCATAACTCAAGTTATCTTGTTGATATTGCGAGCAATGTATCAAGATTTTTGTTGTGTACGTTTTTGTGTATGTGATGTAGACCGTTTCAATGCACACCTGTGTACATTTGATCGTGAATTCTTGTGCGTATTAATATTTTTAATATTTATTTTAATATATTTGTAAATATTTTTCAATTGATCCTCCTATTTTCATTTCATTCTAAGTTGTGTTTCTCGGACGTACTCTTAGTTTTTGTTCATACATTCCGCTTTTCCATAACTCGAGTTATTCATCTAATCGATCATTCTTCAGATCCATGTGTCACGTTGTGCTCAGTTCATTGGAGAAAACAATCAACCATTCCATTCTTATTTTGAAAAAAGGAACTTAGCGATTCCTTTTTTACTTGTCATCATTATTAGGAAAATTATTGGTACAATTTTATTTAGATGGATAAATAAATGAAGTTTCGATCGAAAAATGAAAAACGTTTCAAACGGTCCCCTCAAAAATTGCCGCATGCCTTCTTCAATTTCAAAATTTTATTAACTCATTTTGACTCCATGATTGATTGCTAAGCAAATTCAAGCAATTTCTCATTTGGCTAACGGCATACACACACAAACACATGTATATACATATAAGCAAAATGGTGCAATGTTTGAGGCGATAGCTTCAGTGAAAGGGTTTCTCACGCAATGACACAATGATCACAAGGACAGTCACATTCGTATTCCAGTTAATTTTTTTTCATTTCTATGTAGTTAGTCACAACAAAACATTTTAAATTTGTGTTAATATTTAACATAAAAGACATGTTTTTCATAACATTTCTAACACAAAGGTGCCCAAACCTGGGCTAATAAACTAAACATAAAAAATCTCTTGAATCATAATCATAGTAATAAAGGCAAGCATGAGTATTCATGATCAACGTTGTTAAGTCTTTCACAAAGGCTTAATTAGAGTTGAAGTACTCAATTTTATCGGACATGGCCTTGGGGTATTCAACACCATGCAGTTCTGGCTCTGTCCCATGGCATGGCAGGGGAACAAAAATTCTCAGGTGGAGGTATTCCTCATCTCCTCCATGAACCTGGTTCGATTATTCCAATTTAATCATTAGCATTAGAGTGAACAATGAATAATACGCTCTTGGTATTTTTTAAATTAATAATCAATTCTCAATTTAAAAGTTGTTTTTTAATTATTTCATGCAGTTTGTCGGTTGCACATTTACATTAGAAGGTTATAACTGGTAAGCAATAATTATGTTTCTATTTAGATAAAAAATACTATTGTAAATGTAATATTTATTGAAAGATATAATATAATTAATGATCTGAAATCTGCATATTTGACAGCTCACCTTAACAAAATAATTGGTGCCAGCAACAACTTGTGAAGAGAAGTGGATCGCTGTGAATTCCTTGAAGTTCTTGTTCATTTTGTTCTCAACATGATGCCTAACCTGAAATGAATAAGAAAAATTTGAAATATTTTTTTTTTTATGAAATTTTAATTTTTAAATCAACAACCAGGAAATTGATTGCTTATCCTTAGTGTGCAAATGCAAATGGCTTAGTAATTGGAATAGAAACATATATGAAATGTAAAAAAGTAAATGCCGAGAACCCAAAAGAATATAATTAAAAATTATAATTAAAACTTATAATTATAATAATAATCAATATAACACCATAATTTCAGTTTTTGAACATAGATTATTGCTAAATTAAAAATTTATAAATTCAGTCTTATTTTTAAAAATCTGTAGTGTTTGTTTAATTTTATTGAAATGGCAAATCATCGAAATATAAATAAATTATAAATATCAATAATATTAGCATATTTGTCATGGAATAGAATAGATATTATATTATTATATGTTAAGTTAATATGTAGATTGCAGAAATAGAAAAATTGAAATAAAATAAAATAAGGTTACTGAATTACAAAACAAAAGTTTGCAGTGGCCAACCTACCTTATCCACGACCGCTTGTACATCAGCACCAGCAGGCTTAACATCCGAAGTTCCACCGCACAAAGGCATTATGAAATGATTAAACTTTCAAAGATAAAAACAATAATTGTGAAATATGAAAGCGAGAACTCTCCTTTCTAGAGAATACAGCAAGGCTTATTTATACAAGCAGAAGATGACAATGGATCACAAACAAAGAGACGAGCCCAGCCAAGAAAGACAAACAATGAATGGCCGGTCATATGATGCCAGGCCCACATACCATACATTCATATGTTCGTGCATGAAATATCACGAGAAAATCCCGTGATTCCGGAGACAAATTAGCGTTTAAATAGTAATTTTTAATGAAAATTGTTAGTTAAGTTTGTTTAGTTCTGAATTTTTTATTAATATGTGTTTTAAGTGTTATTTAGCCATTGATAAACTTGGAATTAAATTAAATAATGATAAAAATTAAATACATGTTATTTTAGAACATTATTTGAAAAATAAATATGTTTGAAATTTATTAATTTTTAGCATTTATAACATTATGTAAACTAAATAGTTACAAAATATTTTATATTTTAGAATTTACCAAGCACCTGTTAAAAATTTCGATTCTTTGTTCAAAGTTCACAACAGTCTTTGTTGGGTGTTGTGTAATGGTTGAAAATCTGGCGTAAGAGACAACAGCGTTTAAACAGACAAAAATAAATTTCAATTATTCACGAAACTTATTATCGCTAATTTATTTTTTAATTAGTTAATTTTTTCGAATCATAAAAATGTCTAAAAACGTTAGCGGAGACAGCACTAAAATTTACAAATTGGCTGATGTGAAGTCACACAACAACTCAAAGTCTTGCTGGATCATCATCCACAATGATGTCTATGACGTTACGCCATTTCTCGAGGAGGTGGGTGCCTTTATCGTCTTTATGTTTGTGTGCCTGCCACGGGCTTTGTTTGTGTGTCTGTCTGTTTGTTTGTTTGTTTGTTTGTTTGTTTGTTTGTTATTTTGTTTGTTTGTTGCCAATTGATGGTGGGATCCTGTTATAACTTTTGTTTTGGGATTCAGTTTATTTTACTGAGATAGCATTACAAACTTATTACAAAATATTTTCATTTTATATTTTTAAATTTAATTTTTTTTATTATTGCATCCCAGCACCCTGGGGGTGAAGAAGTTCTGTTGGAGCAAGCTGGTCTGTTCACTTTTTTCTGTTTGAAAAATTATTAATTATATATAAGTTTTATGTTGTAATTTATTCATATAAATATAAAATAAAATATAAGTATAGCTATAGTTTTTTCTTTTCTCAGATCTTATATATATATATATATATATATATATAGTTTCATAAATTATAAATTGTATTTTTACATTTTTAAAAATTGCTCAAGATTAAAGTTTACTCAACAATAATATATTGTTTTTTGGAAATTCAATAGGTTCCTTTGCGTCAGAAGCATTCGAAGATGTAGGCCATTCAACAGATGCCAAAGAAATGATGAAACAGTATAAAATTGGAACCTTACATGAGGTGTGTGTGCGTGACGACATCAGTTCAAGTTTAACTTCACTGCTAAATTGAAATAATTTTCTTTTTCAAATTAAAATATTTTTTCATTTGACTATGTGAGATTCAAATCTGTTTTAATGTTTGTAATTTATTCACATGAGGTGTAATTTAGGATAATTTAAGATTTGGGATTTTTGTTAACTAGAACTATGTCCTAGTTTATGAAATGAGACACTTGATAATGTAAAATGAGCTCTGGTAAGGTGTCAGAAAAACAGTTGTTCTTATCTGTTTCGTTTAAGCATTCTTAAATTTTATATTTATCGGATATCTTAGCTTCTTTTTTGAAAATCATCTTTATAATTATTATTTTTTTGATTATATGTTAATTAATTAATAATTTCTCTATTTCATTATGGTAACTAAACAATTTTATTCATTTCTTTTAAAAATAGAGCGATAGAGAAAAGGAGAAATCAGGCTCGGTGAGTAAATTTCAATTGAAAGAATTGATAAAATGATAAAATTGATAATGCAATTTGAAAATAATGCTACTATATTGATAAGGCCAGCCTTGTGGGTGCACCGTCCAATGAAACGTGAGTCTTGAATATATATATAGTTTTTTTTGTTTAATACTTAATTTAATTTTTATTTGCTACTAATTTTTTTGTTACTCTATTATTACTACTCTATTATAGTTTTTTTTGTTTAATACTTAAGTTAACCTTTATACATTACTGATTTTCTTGTTACTCCATCTATTGTTAATAATTACTATTACTATACTAATAACAATTACAAATCAAACGTAGTTTTGTTATTAACTAAATCATTGTATTAATATATCTTTATTTTACGTGTTTTTTGGTGTTGAATGTATTATTTAACATTTTTTGCATAGTTTAGACCACTTTTTATTATTATTACCACGTTTTTCTATTTCTTCTGTATTTAATTTAACTTTTATTCATTACTAATTTATATGGTGTTTTCTATTTATCTGTTAGGTGTTCAGTATTCAGTGTATTATTATTTAACATTTTCTGAATGCTTTATGGTATGTTTTTTCAACCAACTCAAACAAATCTCTAAATTTGTCAAGTTTACTTATTTTAATTTTTTCAAAAGGAGCTAACATTTTTTTTACAATCTGTGTTAAGAATGTTATTTATTCAATGTGCCGTCTAGCTCGCACCAAGAGAAATATTTTGTAATATTGTTCCATGTTTATTCGTAACGTTTCTAGTATTTTTCCATCCTGAGGTTTTAAGATTAACTTCTGTTAATTTTATAATATAACATTCAATTTTTGAAAAATAATATCTATGATAATTTGAGAGTTTTGTTTTTATGATGGTATTGCTATAGCATTTTTATTCACCTTAATTCTCATTTACGCTTATTTGTCTATTCAAGTCGAAGATTTTTCTTTGTAATTAATTCGTAATTAATTTTATTAACAAAACGGTTGTGTGTTATTTTTTCTACTTTTTTTCACCAAAATGCTCGCCACCATTATTTGATCTGCTGTTGTGGTTATGGTTAAGTTAGCTGTATTCGTGATAAACTTTGAAATGTGTTTTGAATTGATGGTTTTCTATATCAGGGTAGCATTTTTTAATAGTTTTTTTTCAAGTCATTATACCTAGAAACACTGTTTAACCAATGTGTTATAGTAATTTTACGACATTCTAACGAATGACATGTTATGTAGGGAAAAGGAGCTGTTTATCAACTTATCTCAACCTAATTTTCAACTGCAAGTTTTGGGTATTGGTTAATCTATAATAATAATAATAATTATAAAGAATAATAATAATAAAGAATAATAATAATATCATTAATTAGAAAGTTTTTTCTATTCAATGGCATATACTGCCGAGAGGATCTGCTAATTAATAAACTTTCACATATAATACTACCAGACTATAAACTGACATTTGTAATGCTTAGCATGTATCTATCTTCTTCAGTTCTAATTTGCGTTAATATGGACTTATAGGGTGATATTTCCAGGGAACTTTGAATAAACAGAACATATCTTTCTGTAAAAACCAGAAATGGTTTATGATTTTTGTGAAGTATCTCATTTAGTATCTTTGGTAATGAGACACACGTATTTTAATGAAAATAGCTAACACGAAAGATACTAAATAAATTACTGATTGTTTCTTCTTTTGTTAAAAAATTCCCCGCAAAATGGTTATTAACAGAAGATACTAAATTAGTTTTAGTCAGTTGTAGATGCTTTTTTCACATTTTAATTGAGAATTCTGATGTTATCTAGATTAATTCTTGTTGACGTTTCTATATTTTATCAGTAGCACAGCAGAAAACTTCAGGAACCTGATGTAATATAATATAAAAATTATTTATTTAAAGAAAATTATTTTTTGTTTGCATTTTAGAAACTAAAAGGTTTGTAGTGCGATTAACATAGAATTATATCTTAATCCTGAGATTAATTGTATGAAATGACTCAAATTTCAGTCAGCGCTCTCTCTTTATTTATCACTTTCTCTCTCTTACTCTTTCCTCTCTCGCTTCTCGCTTACATTGTTTTTATTGTTTTCTATTTAGAATTTACGCATGTGTTGTTTTTTTACAAAGTGGATTAACAACACTTTGTACACTTGAACAAAACTGACAAATGTGACAAAACTGACATTCACGCATTTCTTCACTCACTCATTCACCCACGTGATGTGATATGTTTAATGATATAGAGGTGTTCCAGAGTTATGTTTCATATTAATATGATGCCCTATATAGTTCAGTTGTCTAATGTAGCACATAAACACGTGTCTGTGTGTGTATGTGCAATAAACGATATTTATGATTTAGTGAATATGCATTACATGCATATTCACTCCTTACCCAGAAATTTATATCTTTTCAACAATGTGAGTGTGGCTGGTCTGGTTTGGTTGATGTGGTGTGGTGAATGCCTGCCTGCATCTGCCCATGTTGGAATTCTTTTCTTTTAACGCAAACTACTGTCTAATGAATGACATAACGTAAACGAACTAAAAAAAAGTTAGGCGTAAACATCATATTCTTTTAATTCATTCTTTCGAAAATCAGATTCTGAAACTCAGAATCTGTTGCAACATGCAATTTAGTTTAATTAATTTCGATTCGGCTACTTTAAAAAGATGTTTACGCCTAACTTTTTATAGTTCGACTATGTTATGTCATTCATTAGACAGTAGTTTGTGTTAATTGTGGATAGATGCCTGTTTTTTTTAAATTTGTAGTTGATACTAGCTACGTTGCCAGTTATATGTTACGTAAGATAGGCATACATATTACCTAATATGTTAAAAAAATGTAGGCAGATAGATTTTCAGTCCGTACTACCACATTATTTTTGGTGGCCACTAATACTGCTGCTAATGCTAACATTTGATTATTATTATACTTTTCATATATATTAATTGTTACTAATTAATATCGTCATGTCTTTACATCATTTCTGTTTCTCAATACACACACAGTTTACTGGAAAATTATTATTTTATTTTGTAACTTAATTAATTGAGCCAGTAACGCGTTGTTTTGTCGATGTTTGCACTGTTGTATTTGGATTATAATTTTTTGTACTTATAATTTTTTGTACGTCTGCTCGTCTAATACTAAAGGTCACGTGACTGTTTGTCTGTTCGTTTGTTTGAATGTTTGTTCAGTTTTATAAACTGTGCGTGTGTATGTGCGCGTGCGTGTTTGTCAGCATTGCGTGTTTCTGCGCGTTTGTGTGTGTGTGTGTGTTGTCTGAATTTGTTCATTTCTGTATGCTCATTTGAATTTTTTGATTCAAAATTTTTACCGTTATTTTTTCTCATGTACGTATATCTCCACTTATTAAGTTCGCTCTGCATTCAAGTATACATTAATATTATCCATATTATTTGATAATATTATATTAATAATATTATATAACAATAATATAATTATAATAATATAGAAATAATATAATTATAATAATAATTTCTCTTTCCAGGTCATGGACCTCTTGGCTCATCCCGCTTGCGATAGCTGCAGCTATCGCATTTTTCTATCGCTACTTCACCGCTTAACTCTTTCCAAGACATATATTACACTATATATTATAATACGGTCTTGTATATACATACATATATACGCATACTATATATGTATTATAGTATGCTAATATAATATTCATATATGTATATATATTTACATTGATATGTTATAATATGTTAAATATGTTGCGTTTTGATGATGTTAACTTACTTTGAGTTATTGTATACGACCAATAATAATAATGATAATGGTAAGCCAACGAGAGCTAAATGATGTTTAAAACGTTTTTGTGTAATTGCAACGTTATGATGAGGTAAAATGACAGCAGATTCACAAATAATCAAGGATTATTGCTTTTCGTAAGAAAGTTTTAAAATAAGTAGTTTCAATCAGTTTAACTAAATTTTACCTATTTTGGTATTTATCAAAATCTCAATTAGAACAATGATATATTGCTAATTATTACGCTGAGACAAGTTACTATGTATACTACTACTACTACTGCAACGATGGCTTATTAAGAATTTATGATAAATTACTTCCTGTTTTATGATGCTGTTAATTAATTAATTAGTTAATGTTAAATGTATACGTTTATTTCTAATTAATAAAGGGTGAACATACGAGTTGTGTCGTATTGGTTTGCATTCTTTAGAAAATTGTGGAAATTTTTAAAAACACGTTTAAGTAAATTTCTTTTCATGTCTATTCAGATGGGAATTGCTCTTAGGTAGATTACCTGAATTTGTGTTTGCTCCAAATTGGAGACGGGTGTGCTTATCGTCCTACACAGAAAAATGCTTTGTATATTGTTGTGTATTTTCAATGCTGGTACTGCTAATATTGTCAAATCATAATTGTTATAACTCAGAATAATTTTCTTTGACCTTCAGAGGGTTTAGCGTGACGATAGTAGTTCACCGCGGCGTGTCTGCGTTAAATGAGAATATCATCAACATTAAATGAGTAGGTATTTTTCACTCCATGCATATAGTGCTTCGTTTTCTGACGAATGGTGTTAAAACTGAAATAAATTCATCTTTTATAAATGAGATGTCTGCGTTAAAACTTAACTGCACTGGTGTTAAGTAGGCATTAAGTAGTGAGGTTGATTGATATCTAGGTAACGAACTTACTGTTATTTGATAGCTAACATTCTTTACATTTTACAATCAGGATTTTTACAATCAGGATTACGCTTTGAAACGAAGTAGCTTTTTCAAGAAACGTTTACATTCAATGAAAGTCTTTATATCCGTTTCATCGTAAACAGTTTTGAGAATTGATGACTTCTTTTCGTATATAATAATGTTTAGTATTTGCACCATTCACGAATTTGTCAGACCTGTTTGAATACTACCTACTAAAAAAAATTAACATTTAAAAAACTATTGGAAATTTTTGTTGTATACTTTTTACAAATTTTCAGAAAAGTGATAATTTGGATGTGAGAAATCTGTTTGTCTGCTATGAAAAAAAATTTTCTGGGGAATGTCTTAACCAGAAGTCTGTGATAAACCAGAACATGTTTTTAACGTTAATTACATATGTATGTGGTTAGTAAGAATACCATAAAAACAGTGTTTGTCTGTACATACTCTGCAATCGCTACTAATTTATTTTTAATAAGATTTTTTAATATTTTTATTTAATAATTTCTGGTCGATCAGTCAATAAATTAAACAGTAATAACATTTATTATTATAAGCCCCTCGTCAAATAAATACAGAAAAATCAAATAAATCAGATTGGATTATCAAAAACAGCGTCAACAGAGCCGAACTGAATATGAACACGTGAACCCATAAGAACGTAGGCAACAACCAAAATGATGATGAATAAACCGTTAAATGACAAAAGAAACTAATTTTGATTCAACAGGCAAAATGGATTTAACTGTACAGGTACACAGATCAAATACAAATTAGAACTTAGATGGCCAGATGCATACGCATCTCAGCCAGGCTTGCACTGCCATAGAAAGAAAAAAATGGCATGACAATAAATCTTTCACCGAATTATTATCACAACTATTTTTTACCTCCAAAAACTCAAACAACTTGCCCCAAGTGTGCCTAGAAAGTGCCGAAGAGTGCGAGCTTCCTAGCACGTATGCAGCCAGTACACGTAGAAATAATATAACTGACTCAGATACGGGTTTCATGGAAATTTTCAATTTGGCTAGTTAACCATGATTATCATTATCATAATATCAATAATATAAACAATAATATAAACAATAATAGTAAAAGAAGAAGAATAGTGAGGGTAAAATATGGAAGAAAAACAATTTTTACCACGTTCTTAAAGTTTGCCATCAGTTTGCCCAGCCGCTTTGTTTAACGTATCGTTGCGTTCCTATGTAACACCATGTCGTCACATCCAGCAAAGCCGACGCCAGATGCACAAGCATCTCAGCCAGACTTGTATTCATTGCCACTAAAGAGATGATAATCGTTTTAACGTTAACATCCCAACTATTTTTGAACTTCCATAATTAACAGCTCTGAATTAACTCTATATAACCGCACAACTTTATATAACTCTATATACCGCGCAACTCTAATGCTACCACTAATACTTCTACTGCTGCTATTACTGCTGCTTCTGCTGCTACTACTACAATTATTATACTACTACTACTAAAACTACCAGTAGTAATACAAAACGTACAGTAATATTACTGTGAAATAAATTTACAAACGCATTGCAACTCTTACACAAATGAAAAAATATTAACAGTCGTTTTTAGCATCCATTTTAAGTTATGATTACTTCAATACTAACGAATTACTAATTTAATATTATTCAGTGGACATTTGCTCATGTATAATGTATACTAAATTATGAACATAAAAATGTGTTTTATTATTTCGAACCTTTCGAACCAACGCGATATACATTCTTGATTGCTAAGTATGTCATTACAAGTGAAATTGTTTTTCTAATAAAAATCGTTTCTTCACGGATTCATCAAATACTTTAAAACTCAATTAAAAAAAAGTTACAGGGCATAACTTCATACCAGTGAAAGAGTAATTAAACCCGCTATCCTATTCTATTCCTTTTTCTTCACTGAATTTTCATGTTTGCTTTTTTCTTTATTCATTTTTGTTTTATTTGTTTTATTTTATTTAATGTTGTTATTATTTTTTGTACTTTCTCATGATTGTTTGTTTTGCAAATTTTGGGTTGAGACCCGTCAAATCTTCAGAAATTGAGCTGTATAAATTTACTTGATTGATTTAACAAGCATAAATAAATTATATATGTGCGTGTATCTGTTTGTATGTGTGCGTGCGTGTGAAAATGCGTTGTTAAAATTATATATCAGATTAGACTGTGAACTGAAGTGAACCGACGAATCTGGTGACGTGACGAACTGCACACATCATTATTATAATTTGAAGTATGGTTCGTTCAACGAACCATATGTTAGTAATGTGCCTTTTTAAATACGGTTTTAAGTGTTGAAATTGTTAAAGTATTTAGAAAAGTAGTCGTAAAAACTTTAATGAGTAACAATTACAAATATTTACATTAATTTAGTCATCAACTCATCATCCTAATTCTAACCAAATATTATCATTCGTGAATATTTACTCAATACTTTGGTTTCACTTTCACTTTTATTCTCAAATTCACTACTTTATCTAGTCATATTTCCACATCAGCGCAAATAAAGTTTCAAACATTTTATATATCATCAAAAAAACAGCATCATTTGCTTGGATTCAGTGACTCAGTCACTCATCAAGGAGCGAAGTCAATCATCAAAATTTTCACATCGATTTATCTGGGTCTAATGTCATCACTCAGCATTCAACTAAATAGCTAAAATTATTTTTTTTTCCATCACTAAAAAAAATTATAAATATAATATCTTAAGTCATAATAAAGACGTTTATAAAGAGTTCTATAAAATTCAGGCTATCTACATCAATAAAATCCTGATATTATTAACTTTGTTCAATTCCTTTCAGCTCAAAGCAACTGTATAAATCTTAAAATCCGCATGTAAAAAATCGTAAAAAAATTTAAACCGAAATTACCCTAAATTTTTTTTTTATTTTGAAGAATTACCCATGGAGATACATAAATATAAATCCATATCCATATTATATCCATGG
>NW_008703617.1:4428279-4440779 GCF_000326865.2 Helobdella robusta | reverse complement strand
AGTCTCATTATTTTGTTTTGTTTATTTCAATAAATACAATTAATTAATACAATACAATGCAAACACCAATTCAAATTTGTGTAGTGTAATAGAAGTGACACTTGGTATTGTTGTTGTTGGTTGTGGGGGCATGATTTGAATTTTATTTATATTTGTTAATCACTCACACACAGACGAAAAAACGATACACAGTCGCACACACACACACAGACGCACACACAGAGGCATATACATAGATACACACACGCACACGTACACACATACATGTGCACATAGGTACAATTTGAAGTGTGTGACATGGAAGAAATGAACTTGAGTGAAAGCCTGATTGGTTCATTTGATCTTGTACTCAGTTTAACTCCGCTGATACTTCAGAATCCAAACATGTTTTTCATTCAAACTCAGGTCAGTTATATCATCAACTCCATTTTTAGCTATTATTTATAAATTATTTAATGCGTTTTTTATTGGTGCATGCACAATCAAAAGTGTTAGTCTGCTTGAAAATTTTGTTGGCTTACTCTAACTAAAGAATAGGTAAGTGATAGATCAAACTTGATGTCTTACTAATGGCGGGAAGGAAGGACTATCTGATGGCTAACATAACAATTTTTGCATGCAACTAGTGTCCACTTTTCAATTAAGAAAAAATTTTGAGTTTATTCTAGTTTTATTGACAGCTTTTATAAAAATTCTCACTAAAACAACCATCACAGAAGTTTCTGAAACAAAATGGACAGTTTCTGTTTGTTGCATGTTGTTCGACAGAGCAAAATCATTGTAACTCTGGTGAAACCAATCATGATGAGGCCTGTGAAGAAAGAATTCTTCATTGTGAAGACCACATAAAGGTTTGTGTGTTGTATGTGTGTATGTTCCGTGTGTGTGTGGTGTGTGTTTGTGTGGTATTTGTTGTATGTGTTGTGTTGTGGTTGTATCAAATATCTTACCAGACTTGAGAAATTTATTTTTGCGCTACTGCTTGTGTGTATGTGATGCATTTATATGATGCAATAGGTTGTAGTTATTGGCAAGTTTTTTTTCTACGTAACCATACCTGCTTTAAAATGAAATGTCATGTGACTTGTTTTTCAGCCATCTAACGATAGTTTTTGGTAGTTTTTATGTTCTATAATGGTGTTATACATTCGCAAACAACTTACAGTCGTCTAAATATTGATAAACTCCATGGTATTATTTTATATTATTTATATTTATATATTATTTATATTATATTTATTTATATTATATTCATTATATTAAGTCATTTATATTACTTAAAGTCTGTTGCTTCTAACAATTCGTTTTCTCAATTCATCAATTCCATACAACAATCAGTTGATTCATAGTTCGGGATTGAGTCTGGAGCATCAGGCTGACGTTACGAACGTTGTCTTGCAGGCTTTCCAGAGGAACACCATTAATGCAGATCAGGTATTTATATTAATATATTTTATATTATTATTATTATATTTTAGTATACTAAATTTGTACCACGTCCTTGGTATTGGATATATGTTGATTCATTGTATTGTAAATTAGTATCCATCACTGACTGACTGGTTATCTTACGTTGGTTTGGCCCTGCTTACTTGAATTTGTCAATGATAATTTTTCAAATTTTCGGCTTACGGACGGCGTCTTTGGCTTGCTTTGTCTCATCTCAAATTTCAATTTTAAAGACACATTGGAGTGAGATTTAAACAACGATTTTTGTTCTAGTTTTTGAATGAAGAGATGAACTTGCTTCAGAGAAACAAGTGTTGTCTGATTGCATTTGTCTGCGTACTTGCTGGATGAGGTTCTCATTGTCGGCACCCTCCCAACACCCCAATACAACTTTTTTCAGTTTTTTAATTTTTACCATAATATTTTATCAGTTTTAAATTTAGTTGTTTTATGATTAGTCAGTATATTATATTTGAAAATGACTTTGTTTATTCCCTATTAAATGTGCTATTTTTAATAGTATTAAACGTCATAAGATAATTTCTTTGATAAAAAAAAGTACATTATTTAGTTGAAAGACTATCCGTGAGACACATTCAAGTCGGTTTAGCTTAGTTCATGCAGCCTATTCTCTTAATATTGTATCTTGATTATGTTAATTAATTTTATTTCTGTTTCTTTGTTGTTAGTTCATCAATTGTGAAACAACTACACGAAATTTGTGCCATTTTTCATAACTCTTGGGTCATTTTTAAAAACTTTCAAATATAAGTGATGGATGTAATGATGACAACTGTTCGTCAAAATATTGAAAATAATGAAATTATTGCTCTTCTAGAATTAACGGTTAAGGTTCGGGTCTTTAAATTATGAAATAAATATTAAATACAAAATTTTAAATATTTCTTTTCATCTGTGATAATAAACTCAAGTTGGAAAAAGTTCAATCAAGCAATAAAATGTCAAATTTATGAGAAATCAGTGCGAAACAAAACCAAAAATTCTAAAATCATAAGAGCCGAATAAATGATTGGTCGTGAATCAGACGAAATATAAAATATAATTGATAATAATCAGGCTTAACGAGTAATGCCTGCATACGCACGTAGATGATGATCATTAATAAGTTAAATCAATGGAGAACTTCCACCATTTTGATTTGATTAAAAATAAACTTCAAACACGATAGAATGAAACAAAACGTACAAGACGAGTACCACTTTAAAAATAATAAATATAAAATCAATCGAGTTTACATTGAATATAGTGAACAAATAATAAACAATGATAACTGCTAAAGAGCAACAAAATAAATACATCAGATACAGACTAACTAGCATATTATACAAAATAACATATATAACAAAGTAACACAGAAACAATAGTCCAACATAGATAACGAAATAACGATAAAACAAGAAATATAACAACATAGAAACAACGAGACAACATGAAATTGAAATGACTCAAGAGTAACTTGATGTTACTTGAGTAAATTAACTTGAAGTAACCTAAGTTATGTTAAACAGCTTTGACAGAAAATTCATAACAGAGATATGAATGGTGAGCATCAAAGATTCGATCTGATTTTATGTTCCTCGGCGAGCCATGCAAGCATCTGTGGAGTGTAGTAACTTATGATGATGTCTGCCCCTATACCATGGGAAAGACAAAATTAGGAAAATGGAAATTCGCTAGTTTAAACCATAAAATAAAATTATTAATAACCTCATTATTATTATTTAGGTAGTAATTTTTTAATTATTAATAATTTTTTAATGATTTATAACAAATTTTAAATAAAACGCATGGATATAAATGGGTAATTATATATATCCATGATAAAAAAAAGTCTATCTGACCGGCTCTTCTCATTGAATGGAAGGTTTCAAAAAGCACCCTCTTGAGATCAAAGGAGCCACTTTTGGCACCATGCCAGATCATAGCGTACTCCCCTGACACCTGATATACCGCTAGCGGGTACTCCGGGTACTGCAGACGGTTGATTTTTGGTACTCAATTTACAGGATTTGTATAAGAGGATTTGTATTGATGAGAATTGAGTACAAATCACTATAAAAGTATGTAATATAATGTAACATTTATTGCATCAATTCATTGAATGACTATATATGTATATCGCTATTGAAAATGTGCGCGTATGTATGTGTATAGTTAATTTTAAGTAAATTAAACAGTTGTTCTGCTCGCCTGTTGCTTCGTCTGCTTGACAACATCAAGGTACGCCATGGCCGGTTTCACCATCAACATATCTGCACCCTCTTCAACATCTCGTGCCTGTGTACGTGCGTGTGTGTGTGTGTGTATATACATGAGTGCAAGTGTGTCTACATAGACGTGTGCGTGAACGCGCGCGCGTGTGTGCGAGTATGGTAAGTTGTTGAATTATATTAAAACAACCTGCTTAGTCTCAGACATGAGATCAAGAAGAGTCAAAATAACATCAAAATATATTAAAGAAATGAATTAATTTTCCCGTTCGCTTGTTTTCACAAACTTTAATTGCTTCATCCCAAATAATAGTACATCACATAGCATCAGATCACATTCATCTAGACAATATAACCTTGAAATCACGTAGAAAAATCTTACTGCAAACCACAATCAACAATAAAGTGACACTCTACAACTCATCACGACACACCAAAACACCACAACGACACGTCACAACTTACAACAGCTCTCATAGCCAGGCCATGTGACCCTGGAGGTAATTGATAGCATCTCCTGTCTCCAAATGATGGAGCTGATTTGGCTGCGTCTCTGCATGTGCCATGTTTGTTTGTGTATGTGTGTATATTCATGTAAGTATTTGTGAATACATGTATGTATACGTATGTGTGTATGTATGTATGTATTATTATATAAATATTTATATAGTGCTTTTTCTAAATAAATTACATAGAGATCTTTGACTCATTTGCTGCAAGAGAGTGACAGAAAATAAAAAATTCAACCTGAAAGGCCCATAGAAAGCAGAAGCGAATTTGGCGCTGTAACTGAGGATGGCCACTTGACTGCCTAATCCTGCCCTAATTAGTGATTGCTTGATGGACCCCACTCGACCATCCATCATGTCAGATGGCGCCACAACATCGCACCCTGTGAAGTGATAATGTTTTTTTTTTACTACCAACTTTACAATACAATAAAATATCAGATATCCATCCAAAAATCATCACATGAAATGGGTTTAATTAATGCATTACATACCAGCTTTGGCGTAGGCTAGGGCTACCTCTGCCAAACGTTCTATGCTTGCGTCGTTGTCAATTGTGCTGTCTTCTCGAAGGATTCCTAATTTTAAATAATCTTAAAATAATTTACAATGGTAATTTAACCAAATTTTTTGGCCATAATTAGTTACCATAATAAAAGTTGATTAGCATTCAAGGAAAGTGATATTAATGGTAATAATTTGTATGAATTATAATTATAATAATAGCAATAGCAATAATGACATTGCTTTTAAACATGTTGCTAATTATCTTGAAGCAAAAATAATGAACAAATAAAATATATCAAGAAATAAAACTGATGTTGATGTGGCAATGGCGTAATGATTAAGGTGCCTGGCATTGTTGACGCAGTCTCCGGGCTTGAATATGAAGATATCCCCGCCCATCACATGTAAAAAGTGTGTGATGCGTCGAATCACATGTATTTATACACTGAGTCCTTCTTGCAATAACCTCTGCGGAATATCTAAAAAAGAATAGTAATAAGAAAAAGAGGAAGAAGAGGAAGAAGAAACAAACCACAGTGCCCATGGTCAGTGTAGGCACAGAGACACACATCACAGGCCAGAAGAAGATGAGGAAAGAACTGCTTGATGGACTTAATAGCCCTTATGACGACTGATTCTTTCATGTCCGCCGAACTGCCTCTACCGTCCTATTTCATTTTTCAAATTTATTTTTTGGTATTATTCATTATAATATGTATATATTCTCAATTTGATTCCTCCAAAAATATTAGCCCGTTGTTTTGTAAAGTTTATTGGTATCATCTGTAAATAAAAGAAAAACATTTCAAGAAGTGAAATTTTCTCTTGTAAACCTTTTTTTTAAAAGGACACAAACACACAGATTCACACAAACATTCATCTCTATCATCATCACTGTTATCATCATAAGTATATAAGTATCACGCCATCTTCACTATCATCGTCATAATCCACATCACTATTCACATCATGAGTTTTACTATCGTCATTATCATCATCCCTTAATTCAAACATGATAGTTTAAGATCTGAAGTACAATGTCTATTTATTAATGCTTCATAGTGATCTGTTTTGTGTTACATCCAATTATTTTTTTTCATTAGTTTAGAAAATTCTAAAAAAAAAATTAAAAACAAAAAATGCTATTTCTTAAATGAACCTGTGACAGTAATAAAAATTTTAATAAATTATAAATTACCCAAGACATCTAAGAAAGATAACAGATAAATGAAATTCAATAAAAATAGCTTTCTAAAATAATTCACATTTTTAACTTCTGCTACTAAAAAATAAGTCTTATCTCCTGAAAAATCAAGATGAACTATATATATATATATAAATCTACCAAATGAAATGAAAAAAATTGGCAATGAGACCCAAACTCCATCCAACCTTGATGACATTGTTGGGTACGCCGAAGACCAGAACAGAATTGAGACCCAACCTAACAAGTGGCCTCAAATGCTCAACCACCTTAACACACCCAAACCTCAGTATTCCTGGCATTGAAGAGATCTCTTCTTCACCATTGTCGTCATCACTTCAGGAATTTTTTAATAGTGAAAATTTATTAAAATTACAGGTATTTTCATGCATATAAATATAAAATAAGAACTTTTTAAAATAGATGGCTCAATCAGAATTTTCTTAAAATCTTAATGTTCAGTTTTGTAATGAAAGTTATATTATATAATTATCTAACAATTAGGCCAGTAGCAACTGCGATTTAAAGATAAAATGTGATGTATAAAATAAAGTAAAAATACACTACACTAATCATAATTCAAAGCTAAATAAATAAAGTCATTCTTATAATTATAATGTAAATTAAATTGTAAAGTAAGTAATTAAGTAAGTGACAGCTAATTAACAAAAAGTTAAACAAATTTAAATTGCAGTGTTACAATCTCTGCATTAATCAAATTAATTAAAAAGTATAGGACATTAACTCTCTTTTATAACACTATAACAGACTTTCACTTTCAGCTTCAGACAACATAAGTGATATTTTAACTAAGTCACAAAGAAGAGACAAAGAGAAACAGAAATGATGGTCATTCTTAAATCTTAACTTAACTTAACCTAATTCTACTGTATTTAATAATTAATTAATATTAATTATCAATGAAAATTAATGTTACAATAAAGCAAACTAACTAACGTTATAAAGACGGGGTACATAAAATTATCGATGCAGAGCGAACTGTTGAGTGACTGCCATCTTCTGAGAGTTTCATTGTGAAAGGCAGAATGTAGAATCACCTTTTTATCACCTTCCTCGCACAACTTCGCCATGTCAACTTTTAAATGTTTTAAAAGTTAATCTAAGTTTGTAAAGATTTCAGTTGTCTGTAAAGTAAACTGAACAAATGCACGCATCTGTTATGTTATATGAATGCTTTGCATTTGTTATACATGTATATATATATATACACGATCACGGTTTACTTTTTTCTCAAAGTTTAAAGATTGAAATTATCAAAGTTTGAATTTACTTGATGCTGTTTTATTACATCTTCTTTTGTACATTTTATCTACATTTAATATATGGTACACACATACGCACACAATACAGGAATACACAAACATAAAAAATATATATTATGCTTTATACATCATATAGATATCAATAGGTAAAAAACCATTTCAAAATAAAATGGCATTATAACCAAGCATATTATTGTTTATAAACTAAAAATCTCCAGGAATCTCCGTTTGAATGAATTGTCAGATGATGGAAGTACACGAAGGGATATACTAATTGTTGAAGAATAATAATTGATTAGACTTCATAAAATATTATTACAGAAATTGCTTTATTTTATTCTATTCATTCTTAACTTACATATATTGTGTAATATGTGGTACTCACCGTCGGTAACTCATCTTGTTAGCTACTTAAAATAACAAATAAAGACTAGCACCAGACTATCCACGTTAACTGTCAATTATTTTCAAGTTTCATGTTGAATACCTATAGAGATTATTGATAATGACAAATTGCAGAATGCTAGTGGAGTTTATTAACAGTTTTTATAGATTTTATATATAAGTTTTGTCTTTTGTCATATTTTTAGTTATAACATGTTATAATAAAATATAACAAATATAATATAATATATTATATATATAATATTATATATATATATATATATATATATATATATAAGTATATATGGAAGTTCACGAAAGCATAGACAGTATATTTAGATATTTAGTCCTATAAAACCAAAGAACAATATTGCATATGGCGAATTTCGTAATCCCGTCTTGCACGCATACAGAAAACTTCATATTACCCACTGCTACACTTTAGTTACTTTGCCGGTTTGCATTGCATAATTAGGTAATTAAAAATTTCAATTAGTTTTATTATCTAACTAAAGAAAAAAATGGCCGCTGCCGAAGTTGAAGAAGTAATTACTAGAGAAGCCATAGAAGACCTGATTTATTGTGGTTTCAAAAACAGTTATCTGGTCAGCACAAAAGAGCCCAAGGTATAAAAACATTCATATTATTATGACATATTTATATTATAGTTATATAAATTATATTGAACATTAAATGCTTAAATTTATTTATAATTTACATGAAAATGAAACATGACTTAACTTCTTAATATTAATAATATTAATATTAAGGAGTTTTAAGTCATGTTTCATTTAATATTAATTAACTTGTAGAAGAATAAACTTACTAAAGCTAAAAAGCTAAATTAAACTCACACTTTCTTTTTTAAGTTTTAATTATTATGTCTTACTCTTACTTAACTTAATTTAACAAACTTAAGCCTTGTTAAATTAAACTAAGTTTAGTTTGCATAGCAAGTATTTATTTCATTTTGCTAATAATGTAAATTTGTGAAGTGTAAGGTTTGAGCTTGAGTAAAGAAGTTTTATAATTTATACTATTACATACTACTATATTATATAGTATTATATATATTAGTATATTACACTATCTCTATTTAACTTAACTTTTTAACTTACTTTACTACTTTTATTAGTCTGTTTAAAAATTTAATTTAAAAAGTTTTATTGCTAGTTATATTACAACAACATGTCTTCTAATTTGTTATTAAAGTTTAGTTCAGTTGATAAACTTTTTTACAGTTACATCACAAGTTTTGAATATTATTTAACATTTTTCAAATAATTGAACACAGAGTGCACAGATCATGGAAACCTGCTTGAGGCTCTTCAGCAAGGATTATAAATACTCTGTAAATATGATTTCATTCCGAGTATTTTCATTCAGAATTGTATTTATTTTATAATTTAAGAAAAATGTCCCAATGAATGCCACACATTCAGATAAATAAATAAATAAACCATTAAATAAATAAATAACCATTAACCATTAAATAAATAAATAAATAAATTTTGGTTAATGTCTCAATTTGACCTGATGGCAGTTAATTAATAATACGGATGGCAACCTATGTGACCACTACCCAGAAAAGATTGCTATCTTAGAACAGCTTAATACAGAGACTAATACTAATGAGAAGTGAACTTTTTAATTTTGATTATTTCAATTTTGATTATGTTTTATCTCAATTATTTAATGCATTTTATTATTATTTTTGGTTGTTTTTCTTGTTTATCTTTTCATTTGGCTGTAATTTTGCATATGTGCATGCTGTGTAGACTTAATTTTAACTACTATTTTGATTTTATTATCAGTACTCTCTGTGTATTGTTTTATATTTCTATTTATTCCAGTAATTTTATTTTTATGTTTGTGAATATTAATTTTCTAAAAATTAACTTTAGCATTCAGAACAACACACACTTCTGCCATTCCTTCTATGCTAATTTTAATACCAATGCTATCTCTATCTTTTTAATTTCATAGTGTGTTATATTACTATGCAATTGTGTTTGTCCTTGTAGTCAAACTTTTTTTGTTTTTTTTTTTCTACATTTTGACCTTTAAAAATAGTTATTCTGTGTGTGTTTGTGTGTGTGTGCGCGCGCGTGTGTGTATGTGTGTGTTTGTCTCAATTAATCAAAATTTTTGGTTCAACCAGCTCTTGACCATTAGATAGTTTCTTCTTTTTACTTTTTGCAATGCCAAGAATATATTCTGTACATTTGAGTGCTAAAATTTAAAAATGATAAAAACTGTTTATTATGCTTTAGTAGACAATTGTTAAAAAATTAAAAGGTTACTGAACTTATCATGTTTCTATTTCATGTATCAGTAAAGATTAGTTATTAATTAATGAATGAATGAATTAATTAATTAATTAATATTAATGAAGACAAATATTTAAAATGTCAATGCAGATTCAGATCATCATACAATGGCGTTGAGCTGCACAATCTGATATACGATGCTAAAATAGGTCGTTGCCGAGAGAGATTTGTGGTGCCTGTCATACTGTTTGAAGGCAAGGTTTGTGGGTTGGGATCCATCTATTAAGACAATCATACTCTTTTATTGTTGTTGTTGTTGTTGTGTTGCCTGTGTTGTCGTATTTCGTTTTCGATTGGTTCTCTAGTTATAATGTAGTGTTTTTTTTTATGACTTCATGTAAGATGCTCTCTTGAGTTGTGTAGCATTATAAATTGTAAGCATTGTAGGACAGTGCACTAACGTTTTTAAGACTCTAATTATTGCATGCTATGCCTTCTTGCAAATATTAATTTATATAATATGAAGTATTTAAAACCTATGTTTCTGTTTGTATGATGAGAGAGAGTTAGAGAGAAAAAGAGTCATTAAAAACAATTCTGTAAATACTGCTTCAATGTTACTTCACCATATACAACTGGACTTCAGGATTTGTCCCTCGATCATTTTCGATCATCTCACTCACACACACACACACAAACACACACACAGCACATATGTAGGTCATCTACGTTGGCAGTTGCCAAAGAGATGATGCTCAGATCGTGCATGAATGCTGTCTACTCCATCACAACTCCAAGAAACCTTCCGTTTGACTCCGATCAGAGTCAGGAGAGTGTCATTAAATGCTCACTTGAAGATTTAACTGACGAAGAGATACTATCGCCTTATGATGTTGCCTCCCTTCTTGGGTTGGCCATGAGTTTTTACTAAATTTTTTTAGTACCTTCATACTTTAGTCACAAGAATATTGAATGGTTTGGAAAAGTTTTTAATGTTTGAGGATTGTTTATATCAAAACTATCAAAAAAATCTACGGTTTCTTTGCCGAATATATATTGACTATCATTTTGAACAGAAATAATCGTTAGATATGCTTGTGACACTCCATTCTCATGTTAAATTTATTGTCCATTCAAATTGCTAACGCAGTGCAAGGTCTAGTGATATTAAGCTGTTGAAGATGTTCAAAGTGTCCTACATATTTGACCTCATGGTTGAAGATTGCAAGGTCAAGTACTACCTCAAGTGAGTTAACTGACGTTTCTACTAATTCACTGCTACCTGCTTTCGTAGAATGATAGCGTTGTCGTGTGTGCTGGAATGGTTGCATAATATTTTACGCAAAAAAATGTTTAGAATGTAGAACGTGAGGCATAATTAAAGCATGTTCTACAATCACAGTCTTGCCATCTTATAAGATCTTTCCTGCAATCACTTCACTTTCATTTCTGCTATAGCGTACGCAGTTTTTTCAACGTCTATGTTAATTGGTCATTCAACCAAACACGTACGCTCCACCCTCGCTAACAAACTGACCAATCAACCATCTAACTAATGACCAAAAAAGTTATGCCATCTTGTCCCCAGAGAAGGTTGACAGTAAAAGGATAGACCAAACAAATTCCAGCCAAGAACTAAATGAAGATATCTCATCTCTACCGTCATCTGAGTGAACGAAACTTCGCTAGATGATGAAGCCACTAATTGTTTTTATCACTTTACATACCTGTCGACACTTAGTTTACTTTTTGGATTTTATATCATCTCTTGTCATCAACTTATTTTGGTTAATTTTGTTTGATCAGAAAAAATGGAGGAAGAAGATGCAAATTAACCTATGATAATCATTTACTAATAATAATATTGTAGCTTCTCATCATCAGAGAAAGTCGATGATGAGTACCAAAAATTCCGACTCTCATCTTTGCCCTACCCCGGCTGTGAGTACTTCAAGGAGTGGAAGGAAAGAAAATACGTGCCTGAGACTCTCGTTTTCAATTGGAAGGCGGTTTGTAGTGATGTGTCGTTGTTTGTGGCTGTCGGGGTGATGTGCTGCTGTTGTCATTGTGGCTGTGGTGATGTGTTGTTGTTGTTGTTTGTCGTTGTCATAACGGGTTGTTGTTGTCATTGTTTAACCAATTATTATACCAAGCCAAGATTGTAAATTAATTAATTAATTGTTAATTTCTAATTAATTGTATCTAATTATACAATCAATAGTGTAAATTAATTTATGCTAATTTATGATTAATTTATGATTAATTTATGATAATTCAGGCCGATATAACAGCAACGTTCAAATCTCCGGAAAATCTTGACCCACCTGAAGGCATTAAATGGGAAGATTATAAGGTTTTAATAATAATAATAATAAATAATAATAACCCAATTAATTAATTAATAATAATTATAAGACTTTGGTACTGATACTTTGGAACTTGGTACTTTGTAGGAATGGGATTTGATGACTCTGACGAGGAATTACTTGAAGCTGATACTGTACTACCTTAAATTTAGTAAGCTGTCATTTTATGGCTGCTTCAGTTCTCACTACTACTTGACATATTTCATTTGTACTTTTTTCTGTGACCACATACATACATACAATCACAACACACACACACACACACACACACACACACACACACACACACACACACAC
>NW_008703617.1:4248279-4423279 GCF_000326865.2 Helobdella robusta | reverse complement strand
GAGTGTTTGTGTGTGTGTGTTTTGTTCTTAAGTGTAAGTGCTGTTGTTTTTGTGTGGTGTTTATGCTGGAAAGTGTTCTTAACGCTGTTACAAGTCGTTGTGTGTTTTTGTCGTTGTACCATTACGTGCGTGCGTGCGATTTTTATGCATGCTGTATGTCTGTGTATACGTGTCTATGTATCTATGCATGAATGTGTGAGTTTGTGTGCACGTGTGTGTATGTATGCTTGCTTATACGCGTGTATATGTATGTGTGAGTGTGTACGCGTGTGTATGTCTGTGTGTGTGTGTGTGTGTGTGTATGTGTGTGTGTGTGTGTGTGTGTGTGTGTGTGTGTGTGTGTGTGTGTGTGTGTGTGTGTGTGTGTGTGTGTGTGATAAACTTCTCAGAGAGTATTTTTCTCACCAAGCGATTTATAATGACTACCACAAGCGCCACTTGCAGCATTTTGTTCATCTATCATCTACGCACTATATTTCAATTACTCACTTCATTAATTAGTTAACTGACTTTTGCAGTTATTTACATTTTAATTTATTTGTTTATACATTTTTATATATATTCATTCGTTCCTTTTGTTTGTTCATTTTTCACGGCTCATTCATTCATTCATTCATTGAACTGTCTCAATCTTGAACGTAGTGGTTAATTAGGCATTTGTTTTTGATCGGTCGATTGGTAAAATGGTTTGGCTGCTGATTGGCTGATGGTGATAATCTATAATTTGACTATTATGTATGTTTGTACGCTAACTAGCTACTTACTGAATATGCATTTAATGTTGCCTATCTGCTGTTCAAAATAATCATGTTATATATATATATATGTGTGTGTGTGTGTGTGTGTGTGTGTGTGTGTGTGTGTGTGTGTGTGTGTGTATTTATTTTTTTAATGAAACACAAACTGATAATCTGATAATCTAGAGATTGTATATTTATAAGAAGATCCTTACTTCAATACGAGGCATTAAATTAATTATTATTAATTATATTAATTATTATTAATTATAAACTTTGCCATTTTGGTCCTCCATCCAATGTAATGGTGTGACAGTGCTTGTCATGTTCATCGGCATGTGATATACTTGTATGTGTCATGTAATTTGATGCTATCTCATAAGGCCAAAGCATTAAAATTATTGTTATGTAATGAAGATGTAAATGTTGTAAATGTAATTCGGGTAAATGTAAGTGTAAAACTTATGTAACATGTAATTTAATTGTAAAACTTTTACCTAATTCCGTCTTAATGGAATGTGCCGTAGATGAGATGCTGCATGATTTAATGTGTAGTAAAATTATAATTACTACTCTTGTAATTACATTGGTAACTTGATCAGTACTGTAGAAAGACTACTGGAGTGTTGTTAAGTAAAGTAACATAATGTGTCCAATCAGTATTAATTTAAGCCTGTCTTTCTATAGCTTTATGGTTTTTAACAAAAGACTAACACACAGACACACACGCACAAACAAACACAAACAAACACACACACACAAACAAACACACACATACCACACATACACACAAAACAAACTTTCACACACAAACAAACACACACATACACACACACACAAACAAACAGTACTATCTTAAATAATACTTATGACGTTACATTTACTCATTTATAACCTGATTAAGCTTAGGAAATTCTTAAAATGCATCATACGTGATATTACGTTTTTATTGCTTCTTAACGTTTTAAACACTACCGTTCGTTTCATTGATTATTTTAATTTCACCATACCTGGATGAAGAATAAAAATGGATGAATGCTTTTGTATGGAAAGAGCGTAAAAGTTTAGTTACTATATAATTTTATCTTTAAATTAGTGAATCATGAAATTTATAACACTATGCATGTAGTTTAGTTGACTTTATTTTATAGTTATTATTACTATTACATCATTTTATATGCTTCATTTCAGTAAAATAATTCCACATATAAATATATATATATATATATATATATATATATATATATATATACGTGTACAACTTATAACATCTTCATCGTGTTCTTCTTCATCGCTACACATATCGAGCGTTATTTGATCGTCATCATCATCCTTATCATTATTTTCATCTCTTATCACCATATACCAACCAATGTACCACCACCTTATCACCATCGCCATCAGCAGCGTGATCATGGATTTATCTCGATCGTTGGTTACTCATTGTAGGTACTACTTTACTTTTAATATCAACGACACTTTTTTTAAAGCCATCGTCACCAGCGTTATCACTAGATAAAGTGATTCTCAGCTTCACCGTTTTAAGCATTGACATCATGAATATATATAATATAATATATACTTATCCATGATTGACATTGCGAAAAATTTTGTTTAATGTTTGTTTGTCTTTTATTCTTTCTTTGTTGCATCATATGTGTGTATTTGGTTTTAATTTATAGTTATTTTTTACTTTTTTTTGCGTATGTGTTAACATTTAACATTATGCTATTTAAGATTCGCGTTTTATTAAGTACGAACTTGCAATTTATTAAGCAAAACTTTTACATACGCACACACATACGCACACAAACACACACAAGCACGCACATACATTATACACAAGGGTTTATTAAATGTTATATTATTCGCAGCAAATAAAATAAATGTCACATTATCCCATTCTTTGTCTGTTTGGGCTGATCTTCTCTAAAGAGAAAAAAAATTCAAAAATAATTTTATTGATCATTCATTTATTTGTCAATTTCTCGGAGGGCATTTTCCAATTTAACAAATGCCACAAAATAATTTCGCCCAAATTCAAGTTTAAATTCACTTTTGAAAAATGCATATTTTTCATGATGGTGTAGCCATCATGAAAAATATGCATTATATATTATATATATATATATATATATATATATATATATATATATATATATATATATATATATATATATATTCTCAATGATTTAGTAAATAAAAAATAGTTTGACCACCAGGAATCAAAAAATAATACCAAAAATTTTACATTTTACCAAGAATACGATGATGAATTAATTAATTACTTGTCCAGTAAATTATTATAGTTATCAATTAGTATAATCAATAATGTTGATATAATTATTCATCGTTATCATTATAATTAATTAAAGTATAAATAGTATCATATATGATATATATATATATATATATATATATATATATATATATATATATATATATATATATATCATGCTATTAATATCATAGTAATTAATTAATGCAAGCATGCATATATCAATGGCAATTCATGACCAGATATATTTATAAAAAGTAAGTTTAATTAATTTAATTAATTAATGAGTTAATTAATTAATTAATGAGTTAATTAATTAATTCGCAGTTAAATGGCCAAAATGGAAACCCTTTCAAATATACATGAAAAAATAATTCCAATAAAATGTGTTTGAGTATCACAGAATTTTCATAGTACAAATTTGAGATCATGGACATTATATTTATATATATATATATATATATCAAATACATCTTCGAATGTATATATATATATATCAAATACATACCAAATTATACATCAATGCATATGTTCTAGGATATTAGGTAAATGCACATGTACAAAATACACACACATACACACACACATCTAAATGTAGAGAGGTGATACATTCGTTTGAGAGAGCTATCACAATGAAGATGATTAAACTTCTTAACAAAGGGTGATGCCTGCTGGTACATAGGATGGCGCGACGATGATTAGTAGTATAGAAAAATGAAGTGAGTATAGATACTGCCTCTCAGCTAGTAAAACGTAGAAAATGCAAATAATTAGAAAAACTTGTAAAAATGGAAGACTCTAAAAGTGAAAAACTCAAGCAGCTGAAATGTCAATAAAATACTAATCGACTTAGTATAACGCGTAAAATTAATCAAGTTTTTAAAAAATGTAAAATACTGATTGGAAAATTGAAATAAAGGAGAATAACGTGAGATCTAACAATGAATGGACATAATGTTGAAAGTCTGACTATGACAAATTGAACGGACCTAGCGCAAATGAAAATTATGAAGATAGTTAAAAATAAATTTTTAAAATATCAGGAAGACATGTGTTGTACATGTAGACTCATTCAAATATTAATTAACATCAATCAATCTTGTGTGGGCATACATTTTTAAATAACAACTCCTCAATAATCTTTCATTGTTTGATATCTAAAATAATTTCTTCTTTAAAATCTATCATCTTCCTATGTATTTCTTTCTGATCTTAAACTCTAGCGCTACACAAATTTTTGTTTTAGCAATGAAGCTTCGCGAGATATGTAATGGAATGGAGAATCACAAATGATGTAATTGAAAAACAAATTAAAATATACAATTTGATTAGGTACATACAGATATAACATATATACATCTAATTAGATTACTTATTCACTGGTAAGCATTCAACTGAACTGAACAGCATCAATGTGTTTATGCTTTGCATTGGTTGATCGGGATGTTGAGTTCAATGCATTGTTTAGCATGACGGCATTCCCTAACTTACCGAACCCACTAGAGTTTCTGATGGTCTTTTTTTCACGACAAACTTCAGCACCTCTGTTCAAATTATTTTCAAGTGACTTGGTTGTAGTTGTCGTGGTTGCTGCTGATTGTCTTTTAGAGTCTTTGCCATCTTTCAAGTTGTTGAGAGTTCTCGAGGTGACGATGGGTCGGTTGGCAATGCCAGAGGTGGGGCTTTGTCTGATCCATGGATGTTTGAGGGCTTGCTGTGGAGTCAGTCGTTCACTGGGGTCCCATTCAAAACACTGCCTGATGAACTGTTGGAAGTTGCTGTCTGAACTGTTGAGGACTGACGAGAGCTGTCGAGTGTTGGGTGGGCCTCTGTATCGACCCTTCTTTGACCTGCTGCCAACCAACACAGACTCACCTGTCTTCTGATTCTTTTCCACTGAACAGTACCTTCAAACAAAGAAAAAACATTTACATGCCAACTCAATATTACGTGACGAAGCAGATGTATAAAAATTAAAATGAATGCTTCACATAAATAAGGATGACTTCTCACTTTGGTACTCCGTTAGAGCTTATAAATTGACCACACCTCTTGCCATCCTCAAACATTCTGCTGGGTGGAAGACCAAGAACTTCAATCATGCAGGCCAGCTGATCGGCCTCATCCTCTCCTGGAAACATGGGTCTGCCAGTCAACAGCTCCACCAGGATGCACCCAAACGACCACATATCAATGGGGGTGCCGTAGCGGGCCCCTAAGATGACTTCAGGTGCTCTGTAGAACCTCGACTGTATGTACGTGTATATGCGCTGGTTCTCGTAACAACTCGACCCGAAGTCTATAACCTAACCGTTGGGCAAAATGTTCATTGAAATAATTTAACAAAGCACTAAGTAGAAATATATTAAAATATATCACGTTTGGAAACACTGTGGAGTCAATATCCAAAGCAAGAAAAATAAGAGCAAATTATATATAAATATCAAAAAATAACACAAACAAGTGATGATATAGACAAATGATGATACAAATGATGATGATACAAACGATAATACAAACAAATGGTGATACAAAAGATGATAATACAAACGTTAACACAAACAAATAATGATACAAAAGATGATACAAACACTGGGCAACCTTGATGCTGCTTCGTCCTTCCTGTTTCAGCAAAATGTTTTCAGGCTTGAGGTCGCAGTGTATGATTCTATTTCGATAGAGCAGGTTTAAGCATAAGAGTATGGAGTATGCAAATTTTCGAATCAATGGCAGTCCAAAGCCCTGGTTGGTCGATCAAATTCAATTATTTCAACATAACTCTTGTAGTTGTATGATTGGCTGATGTTTTTACCTTCGTTCAGACAATGTTTGTTTTAAGTTATAACTTAGTAGGTTTGAAGCAACATTAATTCAATAAGTGGGGCAGCTGATATTAATTGTTAATTGAGGCAAAAAAATAAATTGATCAACCATAAAAATAAATTAAAATAAGAAACCAATTGACTTTAAAAAACCATTTCATTTCAAAAGAAAATAAAATGAATTTTTAAAATGAAAAAGTTAGCAATGTTCATCAGACATATGCTATTGAAACATGGGAGCAATAATAGCAGGAACTTGAAACTTGACAGAAATAATGTACAACAACTGTTTTAAAAACATCATCCTCCAAAACAACAGCAACAAATAACTATCAACATATGAAAGGCAAGTGTAGATGTGAGGACCGACTTGGAACTTGTTTCTTTTCAGTAGGTCATACAGGTTGATGCTCAACAACTCAAACATGATGCAAACGTGATTGCGAAAGATGAAGTTATCCAAAATCTGAACAACGTTGTGCTTGCTGTCCTTGTCCAGCCTCTTCAAGTTGTTCAAAATTCTAATTTCTTCTTGGGCCTGGAAACATTTAAATAAATGCTAGAAACTATTTACTACTGTTTAAACATTTTACAAAATTAATATTCTCATAAACAAAAATGAGCCTACATTTGAACTAGCAACTAATTAGATAATGACCAGAAAAAAACATACTTGCTTATGGAATCGTTTTTCATTGCGAACCATCTTAACAGCTGTGTAGACACGATCTTTGTGGTCGAACGCTTTGACCACTTGTCCAAAACTTCCTTTGCCCAACATTTGAATGACCTCATATCTGTAGGCGATGTGATCGTGCGCAACATGCCGATAAGCTCGCTGGTCATCATCGAATCCATTGTTGTTGTTGTTGTCACTACTGGAATTCATGTCAACAACTAAGATCTTTTTGGAAGAGCTGAGCTTATCATCCAGCTGGTTAATTCTTAGCTTGTTGGCACTTGGTCCAACAAAATAAATTTTTGGATAATCATAGATTTCTTGCATCTCGTAATGACTTAGACAACTGCTGAACTGCTTCACAGCTGATTCTGGGGAATAAGCTTTTACTTGTTTTACATTGTTGCCTGTTGTTACTCTGCAAATATTGTTGCTATTACTACTATTAGTGTGATTATTAGCTGACTCTTTGCTGGAGATTGCAGGCAATTTACTGGTGAGTGGTACTGATGGTAGATGTTTCTTGTTGTTCTCTGAAAATGCCTGTTTACCTACGTGTTGTTTATTATTGCGGGTATCAATCTCGCAAAACAGTTGCTGAACTTTGACTCCAGATTGTCCAGAACTAACCTCCAGGTTTTCTTTCATGTGTGATAAACTGTTGTACAGAGAGGGAATGGTATGGGTTTGCGTCTTCGTATCGGCCAACAAAAATTTCTCACGAACACCTTCAAAACTCATTTTTTTAATTTCAAACAAATAAATTTTGCAGCACTTTGCTGATGTCTTTAGTAATTTACTTCAATAACAATTTAATATTTAAATGGCAATAAAATATAAAAAAAAAGTTTAATTATTAAGCGCTGTACACGTGCTCACAATTTTGTTCATACTCAAAGTCATAATTACATCACTAATTCAATCATCTCTCTAATCGCATTTTATGTTTTATCTTCCACTGTCCATTAATTAATCAAACCATAAAAAAATAACGCTGGTGTACACGGCCAGATATTTGAAAAGTGAATTGATGGTTCTAAAATAATCGGTGCTGGGCATATATTCATATGTATATATATATATATATATATATATATATATATATATATATATATATATATATATAACAACAGAAACAGCAAAACTGTATCGAATATGGTCTAAATCCTAATTTCACAAAAATATATATGTATATATACATATTGACATATATATATATAAATAATTATATATAGTAAAATTATTAAATATATTCAGCGCCGGGCATCGTATCACATGTAGAAATATTTGTGTTATATGCAAAAAGGTAGTGAGATAAGCCTTTAACCTGGAAGCAATTACGTCATTATACCGTATTTATACGCTGTTAAGTTGAAGAGATTTACTGGCCTCCTGCGATTAGTTTCACAAAATAAAATATTTCTGCTAAGAGATTTCTTCTAATACCCTATTGAGAACGGCTCGAAAGTAAAGAAAATGTTATGAAAGGAACATTCATTTCGTTGAAATTTTTTTAAAAATCTGAAACTTTTTATTGTTATCTTATTTTGAATACAAATTGTAACAGGTGTGTGTGTGTGTGTGTGTGTGTGTTTGTATGTGTGTTTGTTTGTGTTCGTCTGGTGGTAGCCAACGTCAGGTCTATTAAATTCAATACCTGTCCGCGGGATGAAAAAGTTTACGGGGCACTGAACTGAACTAGCTCGAAGCATTCAATCAGTCTAACTAAGCATTCATAAATATATATATATATAAATATATACATATATATATACATGTATATATATATGTGTGTGTATGTGTGTGTATGTGTGCTTGCATGTATGTAAGTATGTATACATGCACGTATGTGTGTATGTATGCGTGTGTGTGTGTGCGCGCTCACATACGATTATTTAGCAGTCATGTACGTATCACCTCTTTTGACCTCTTTCGATTTTGAGAGGGTTTTGATTGTAGGGAAGTAGCAAAAATGTGAACGAACGAACGCCGTCAACTTTAGCCACACAAGCGACAACCACACAAGCGACAACCACACAAGCGACAACCACACAAGCGACAACCACACAAGCGACAACCACACAAGCGACAACCACACAAGCGACACGACAACCACACAAGCGACACGACAACCACACAAGCGACAACCACACAAGCGACAACCACACAAGCGACAACAGGAGGTGAGTAGTAAGCCTGAACCACACAAACAACATTAACCTACTCAGCACATAAACAACAGCCTAAACAACAACATAGACATTTAATTTAATTTAATTTAATAGAAGGACAAAACAGACAAAAACAAAATAATAATATAATAATAAAATAATAATAATGATTATAACATCATTCGTAATCAACTCATTGATGAGTTTTGGCATTTCTGCTTGACGACGACGACGACTAAGATTCTGATGATGATGATGACGAAGATGACTAGTTCGGTGATGATAATGATTATAACGATGATGATGATAATGATACGATTATTGAATAGGCAATCAAGCATCTACGTTGATGGCATACCAGGGTAGCAAGCAACTAATAAACAAGCAAACAATACAAACAAACGAACAAACAAACAAACAAACAAACATACAAACAAGTATACAGACAAACAAACATACAAACAAATATACAAACAAACAAACAAATAAAAAACATTTAAACAAACAAAAGTACAAAAATAACAAAAGAACACACTTACAATTCCACACAAACACTGACAAACTAAGGGCAAATCGCTTACAAACACACTCGTTCAAGACTAATTTAATACCACACGCCGATTCACCAGCACACATTCACAGACGCACAAACAAACAAACAAAATCACTCACACACAAACGTACATAGATTCACATACACATTTTTTAACAATTGAAACAACTAAAAGCAAAATTGTAAAAGCCACACGCCCTAATACAAGTCCATCGCCATATACAAACATGCAAACGAACATACGAACAAAAATACATACAAACAGACGAACACACCAACCAACATACACTCAAACTTATACAAACAAAAATACAACAAAACATACAAACACAGACACGGAAAAACAGAAAACTGTTTTAGTATTTCATATACAACAAACAACACAATGTATACACAACAATACAAAGTATACATCCACGAATTACCATACTTCAATGCATACAATACAAACAATACAGAATAAACAAACAGTACACACAATATACAATACAAAATGCATACAATTTTAATAGAAGGTAATACACCAGATGCAACTTACAATACACAAAACACAAACAATGGAATGGAATCAGAGACTTCCATTCAATTTAAATGTACGTCTTACATTCTTCCATTATGAGCCGCTGCTCTAAATAATAAATTACTGCAAACATGCATTCGAGTTTTTTTTTGTGAAAAATTATACTTGGACCAATTTTTTGTACCAACAAATATGAATTAATAACCCACACACACACACACACACACACACACACACACACACACACCACACACACACAAACACACACACAATTACAACAATTACATGCATAAGTACACAAACATACGCATACATACGAATGTACGAAAACATACATATGTAATAATATACATACACGCTACCCACACTCATACAAACATACACATATTTATACATATATACACACATACATATGATTACCTACAAAAGTGGTCCTAGTATAATTTATTTAGTAAAAGAAAACAAAGACAGACTGGCCTCAGCAGTTATGGGGTGCACTGAAGATAATCCTTTGCAGGGATTCTGTTCGTGATGCTAACAGGACTGATACTCAACAAAACAGGAAATTTTGGAAATTCTTTGAGAAAAAGATTTCACGGTTCGTCGTGCAATGGGCTAGTCGTGCAACAGCTGGTCGCATAGCAGCTGGTCGCGCAACAGTTGTTTATATGTAACATGTATCGTCGTGCAACAGCTATTTATATGTAAGTAGTGTTCTTTTGATGGTGACGTAAAAATTAATCTAGAGTTTCCAGTTTTTCTCATATATGATAGAGATGATGTTATAGAAACAATTTTCGATTCTTTATGTAAGATCAGACGAGTTGAGGGTAGAGGATAGAGAGATACAGTATACATACAGACATACAGGATATTGAGATACAGAATACAGAGATACAGGATAAAGAGATACAAGATACAGAGATACAGATACAGAGATACAAGATACAGAGATACAGGATACAGAGATACAGTATACAGACATACAGGATATTGAGATACAAGATACAGAGATACAGGATAAAGAGATACAGAGATACAAGATACAGAGATACAGAATACAAAGATGCAGGATACAGAGATACAGGATAGACAGAGCATCACTCGACAGAAACAGCTCGGTTGCACGTGTTCTCAGCCATCCGTGAAGCGATGGATTATCAGGATATATATCGTTGGTTGCCTTCTTAGACATGAGCGCAACTTTCGGCTATGTATATCATGACATTTTACTAAAGCGATTGTATCAAAGCTTTGGTATAAAAGGTTCGGCGCTCACGCGGCTTAGATTGTGTTTGCCTAATCGATCTCATCAGGTGTTTCACGGAAACACTTTGTCTGAAATACAAAATCTCAAGTATGGTGTACTACAATGCTCCATTTTGAGTCCGAAATTATCATTTCATCTTCTACTTCTGCAGTTTCACGGCGTTTCAGCTCTGATAGGCCATCTATAGCTTTTGGTCTTTGTTGTGAAACTTTTTTAAAAAGCGAGGCAATATGATGTTATTTTTGTTGCTTGCATGCACAACATGCCTGACACTTTCGTTCTGACGAAATTTTGTTTACTTTTATCAGATGAGACTGCGCTTCGGATAAAACTTATTTAATTTTAGTTAACGCTATAAAAATAAATATTCATAAGAATAATAATATTCATAATTATATTAATAGTGACATATAATCTAATCAAACCATATATATATATAAATATATAAACATAAATATATATATATAAAGAGAAAGAGAGAGGGAGCGAGAGAGAAAGAGAGAGAGGGAGAGTTCTCCTACTTATATAAGCGGATGTCAATTCAAAGTCACAGAACTCAGAATATAAAATAAATAAATACCCTCTTAATCGTCAAACATTATCAGTCAGCCATTAAAATTAATTTTCAGAAAAGAAAGCGTGAGAAACGAAAATTAATTAATTGACTAATTGATTGACTAATTAACCAATAATAATTAATCAAATAAAAATAAAATTCAATTATTTTGAAATCATAGTAAGACAAATATTTTTAATTGCTTGTGGTTAATTATTCCGTAGCGATGACGAAGATAAGTTTAAAAGTTCATGGCATCGTCGTCAACGTCCTCATCATCACTTTCGTAACTTTCATGTTGTGTGGCCCAGGTGGCAGCAGCAGTAGCAGCCTAAGTAGTAGTAGTAGCGGTGGCCGAAGCAGTAGTAGAAGAAGTAACGGAGGTGAGTAATTTTGTTCTTCATATGTGGTTATTGTTTGTTGTTTATACGTGTAACTGTCGTTGTTTATTAGTCTCGTTTAGACAAATGTTTAAACGTTTATATTTATGATGCTACAGTTCCCACTCAAAAAATCCTATCCCTTATTAAAAAACAATTTAGTTTTTGTTTTGTTTTGCTTGTTTGTTTGAATATTTGTTTGTTTTACGCATACAATGCAAACAATTACACATGCAAACAAATTACGATGTATGAACACGTAATATACTAAACATACAAACACATAAAAAAATTTACAGAGATACAAACTCGTGTGAAACATACAAAAGGATACAAACCTATTCAAAAATATACAAACACAAAGAAATACAAAAACATTTTAACATAAAATTTGGAGAAACATATGCAAAATTGCACAAAAAACTATACAAACATGCAAGACTATACAAACATACAAGTACAAACACATGCCAAAAATACAAAAATATTTGTATATGTCGGCAGATTTTTGTGTTTTGTATACTTTTTTAAGAGCGCGTACAAACAAACAAACAAAACAAACTTATTTTCATTTCATTTCATTGTTCGTCATTCATAATTTTTTCACCAGAACTGAGTGACGTGTCGCGTTTAAAACGATTCAACAAAAGCAACAACAACAACAACAGCAAAAACAACAACAACAGCAACAACAACAACAAAATTAATGTCGTTAATGTAGTCAACAAAAACGATAACAAATTCAATAAAAACATTGCAAAAAATAAGAACAAGCTTAATCGCAATCGTCGTCCAGATAACAACAACAAGAGTAGCAGCAGTAGAAGCAACTACAACGGCTACAACATTAATATAAATAAAAATAATAACAACACTAAAGTTAGCTATAGAAAAAACAACATGAATACCAACCATGTTTACGGGCATAAACATTCCGACAACAACAACTACCACAATAACAATAACAACAAAACAAGTAGTTTTAACAACACCCATAACAACAACAACATCAGCAACAACAACAACGAAATTAGCGACAAAATAGTTATAGACAACAGTAGTTTAATTAGCACTCAAAAGGACAACATCAACAAAATCAATACTGGACACACTGGTCACATTAATAATGCTAGTAACTATTTTAATACAATCATCGTCAACATCAACAACAACAACAACATCAACAACAACATCAACAACAACATTAACAACAACATCAACAACAACAACATCAGCAATAACCACAACAACAACATCAACAACAACAATAACTGCATATTACCGCCATCCTGGCACGGAAAATGGTACGAAGGTGAACTTGGCTTGATTGACCTGAGGTCAAAGGTTATCACTAAATTAGGGATCTGCCTGGAGATGGAAAACCAATTTTTTGTCCTTTATAATAAGTTAGCATATTTAATAACTGTTTATTTGAAGTAATAAATAAAGTTATATTAATTTAATTACACGTGTTAGATAGATCGGACGGTTAGGAGTCTTAACGCATTTGCGCCATGATCTGGTTCGAAACTCATCTCTGCGAAACTCAAAAACCATAAATAATGACATTAACATCGTGTATACAACATCAACGTCATCAACATCCCCATTCTCAAATGACAAACAACACCAATAACATCACGTAACTCCACTACCAACAACAACAACAACAGCAAGAGCAACAACAACAACATAAGCTTCATGTACGGAGAGATGATTTCTCCAATGAAATGAATTTTTTTTAAATCTCTGCAATCTGAAAACATCAGCAGCATGAAAATGGAAAACCCATTTGAAAATTATTCGTTAGAGAGCTCATGAAAATCACTCACACACGCGTTCATAAACACCGATACGCAAACATCAATACACACCAAAACACACCACAACACACCACAATACACACAACACACACCACAATACACACCACAACACACACAAAACACACCACAACACACACAATACACACCACAATACACACCACAACACACACCAATACAAAAGCGCACTCCTATCGCACATTGCAGCGGCCAGGCCACCTCGACGCCTAAAACGCTCATCCCTACTTTGCCGGATAAAACCGGACGAGAAACCTTATCGAGTGTCGGCCATATTTACTCGTCTGGACCCAAAAATTATAAATAAGAATAATAAAATAAATTTATTTCTTTTTTAATTATTATAGTGTGTGTGTTTTATATCTTTAAATAGTGCCTTTTTAATTATTGTGTGTTTGTGTGTGTTTGTGTGTGCATGTGTGTGTTGGTGTTTGGTGTTTCACATTCTTATTATTCATTTATTTCGATAGATTTAAAAGGCTTCACGGCAGTCATTTAAATGCTTCTTTATATAACTGACGACAAATTAAAATTGCTACAGAGCAAATATTTGCCCAGAAAGCGTGAGAGATTAAATAAATGAGGAAAAAGGAAGAAGAAAGAGAGAAAGAGAGAGAGAAAGAGAGAGAAAGAGAGAGAGAGAGAGAGAGAGAGAGTGTGTGAGAAAGAAAGAAAGACTGAAGATCGAAAGTGCTACAAGAAAAAAGTTTGTTTAAATAATTCTAGTGCTCATTAAATGTGTGTATATTTACTTATGTATAAATATAATTTACTTATTTTTTAGCTTATATATTCATTCCTTCCTTTATTCATTCATTCATTCCTTCATTTATTTAATCACACACACACGTACACACGCATACATACACACGTAACACACACACAGACACATAAATTTATGTCGGGACGGACCGGTGCAAAAATATTAAAATCAATTGTGCGCTCAGCAACACAATTTATGCTCGATCCTAGGAGTATGGATGTGATAACAATAACCATAAAAGTAAATAATAATAAATAATAAATAATAATAATATAATTAATAATAATAATAAATAATAATAATATAATTAATAATAATAATAAATAATAATAATATAATTAATAATAATTATAAATAATAATAATAATAAATATTAATATCATTCATTCATTTTTTGCCAGTAAAATTTGATGACAACTTTAAAATCCTGAAATTTTTAGTACTAAAATAAATAAATGATTGAGTGAATGAATGAATGAATGAATGAGTGAATGATTGAATGAGTGAATGAATGAATGAATGAATGAATGAATGAATGAATGAATGAATGAATGAATGAAGAAATGAATTAATGGATGAATAGAAAATGCATCTTGTTGGAAATATTTGACTTTCAATTTCGCTTTTGAACTCTCTCCTTTGTACTGTCCCTGCCGTTGTTGTGTTTGCATCAGTGTTGTTGTATCTATGTTGATGTTGTTGTTGGGTTTATGTTGTTGTTCTGTCTATGTTGTTGTTGTGTTAATGTTGTTTTTGTGTCTATGCTCTTGTTATTGCGTCTATGTTACTGTTGCGTCTATGTTGTTGTTGTATCTATGTTGTTGTTGTTTTGTGTCTATGTTGTTGTTGTATCTATGTTGTTGTTGTTGTTGTGTCTATGTTGTTGTTGTATTCATGAGGTCGTTGTTGTTATGAATTTCTGTTTAATTCATGCGGTTTTAATTAATCGACCATTTGATAGATGGGTGGGATGGACGGACGGATGGATGTATGAATGGATAAATGAATAGATAGATGGATAGATGGATGAATGGATGGATGGATAGATGAATAGATGTATGGATATATGATTGGATGGATAGTTAGATGGATAGATAGATATCAGGAGAGATGAATGGATTTATGTGGCAATGATGGATAGAAAGATAGATGGACAGACAGGCAGAAAGTCGGACGGACAAAAAAACGAATGAGTGGATGAATTAAAAGATGGACAGAAGGAAAGATGAAAGAATGAAACGATACTACAGCATATAAGATCTTGTAACAAACTTAATTAATTGCACCACTCTAAAAACAAACACAAACCTCCAACACTAATGCGCTTGCTTTTTCTTCTGCTCGATGTAATGCTTCTAATACACACACCACATACACACACACACACACACACACACACACACACACACACACACACACACACACACACACACACACACACACCTCACACATACACACACGTACACCACCCACACACAAACAAACATACACACATACACACCATACAAATATACATGCATGCATGCATACATAAATACATACATACAGACATACAAACAGACATGTATATATACAATTTACAAACAAACAGCATTCAGGCAAAGAGAGAAACATGATGGAAAAGAGGAGGGTGAGGAAAAATGGAGTAAAACTATGGAAAAAAGGTGGTGGCGGAAAAATGACAAAGAATAATGGAGAAAAGGAAGTAGAAGAAAGAAAGAAGGAAAGAAAGAAAGAAAAAAAGAAAGAAAGAGAGAGGGAGAGAGAAATATAACAAAAAAATAAAATGAGGGAAAAAAATGAGAGTGAGAGAGAGTGAGAGAGAGTGAGAGAATAAGATAAAGAATGAACATCCCTAAATGATAAATGATGTGTATTGATGGCGGGTAATGTTCATGATGATGATTGTTATTATTATTATTATTGTTCTCATTCTAAATTTTCTTTTTATTATTATTATTATCATTATTATTATTTGTTTGCATGCATTATTTTATTATTATATTACTATTATTATTATTATTATTGACGATGATGATGATGATGACGATGATGACGACGACGATGTTGATGATGATGATGACGATGACTATGATGATGATGATGATGAGGGTGATGATGATGACGATTACCAAGATATTTGGTAAATATTTTATATCGAGGACAATAATGATGATGAGTAAGATGAGGATGATAATGATGACAGTGATGATGATGATGATGATGGTGATGATGGTGATGATGATGATGATGAGGAGAATGAGGATGACGTGAGCAATCACGTGACGGACTTATTTTCTTAATTAGGTCGATGTCATGAAAATCAATATAGCGCTCCTAAAACACATACACACGAACGTATAAATGGTCATATGCACGCACATGTACATAAACACACACACACATACACACACACATACATACATACATACATACATACATACATACATACATACATACATACATCCCTGGAGAGCCGGTAAATGTTTGGCTTGGGATGTTACGGTTCCTGGTACCTTGGCCGAGCGCTACGTTCACCTTACCAGCAAAGAATGTGGTTTGGCTGCAATCAGGGCATTGGACGAAAAAATTAAAAAATATGAACACGCCCTGCCTTCCTTAGATTTTTTGCCTATATGTATCGAGGTCCTTGGACCCATGGACCCGAATACTTCAAAATTTATTAATACATTGTGTAAAATGATTGGTGTTCGGTCAGGTGACAACAGAGAGTTCTTTTTTGCAATAAACCGCATCTCGTGTTTGTTGCAGCGATTTCTGCGTGTTTGTGTGTCGGAAAATATTAATTTAAACGCCGACGTGTGTCGCTAACGATACATTAAAGTGTTAACCCTTTTAATCAGATGTTTGACTGTTTGGTGTCATTCATCACGATTTGGTTTTAACATACATACATACACACACACACATACATACATGCATACGTACATGCATACGTAATATAATTTATTCACTCACTCATTCCTTCATTCATTTATCTATTCGTTCGTTCTTTCACTCGATAGTTGTCTTGATGCTTTCTTCAATTTTTCTAATTTTAAGCATTTTAAAAAGCTATAATAATAATAACAATAATAAAATAATAATAATAATAATTGTCTCGTTACGTTTTCGTTTGGTTCGCGTAGTGATGATGATGATGATGGCAAAGTTATCATTATCATCATCATTATCGTCATAATTATTATTATTATTATTATGTTATAATTTTTTCATTCAAATACAAATAAATTTAGTAAATAAATGGATTTGTCACAGTGAAAGAAAGAATAAAAACAATAAGACAACAAAAACAAAGAAGCGAAAAATACAAGATAGCCCTTAGCACACTGCTATTTGTTCTTTGTTATTTTTTAACCTTCTTGTATTTCTTTGGTTTTTTTGCACTTCCGGTGTTCTGGTGGTCGTCGTCATGGCGACCGTCTGCGGCATCCATGTCACCTGACCACTACGTCATTAGAGCGTCTTATGCGTGTGTGTTTGCGTGCGTGTGTGTGCGTGCGTGCATGTGCGTGTCAACACGCCTGTGTGTGTGTGTTTGTTTCTTTATTTTGTTTCTATGTATGCGTGTTATTATTTAGACTTTATTATTATTATTTAATAAATGAATTATTTAGTGATAGTCCGGTTGTTTGGATATTAAGACGACAGGGGAATGAATTAGCGGCTGACGTTTGGCCTGACCGCTTGCTTCATTGTTTCAACATTCCGTTTTGACATTTTATGTCTGTCTACAGACATCCAACATCTGAAATTTTATGATTTAATTTGATTTGATTTTAGTTTTGTGGAAAAATTCATATAAATTATAATGTATATATTTTCACCTCCCTATAATTTTATATATAGTGTATGTATGTACGTATGTATGTATGTACGTATGTATATATGCATATTTTGATTAATGAATATTTATGTAAGTAATTTGTATGCAAGGAAGATGAATTTTTGTATGTGCTTCTGCGTACGTTGTTTGCGTTACATATACATAGAAATTTGTGTAGAATATACTTATATATGTATTGTACACATAATACTATATATATATATTTATATAAACATATAAATACTTATATACATATATATATATATATATATTTATACTTTTACAAAATAAATTAATGGTTTTTTAGTTTGTATAATAGATTTAGCTTTCATCTGTACACATTTCATTAACCGCCGGTCATCATCATCATCGTCATAGTCATCATCATCGTTATCATCATCGTCGTCATCATCGTCGTCGTCTTCATCATCATCATCCTCATCGTCGTCATCATCATCATCATCATCCTCATCGTCGTCATCATCATCATCATTTTTATCAGAAAACTAACGGCTGCGTATATATAACATATTGAAAATATTTCTGCACGCATAAAGTATGTGGAATGTTATTGTTGTTATTATTATTGGCAGTAGTAGTAGTAGTAGTAGTAGTAGTAGTAGTAGTAGTAGTAGTAGTAGTAGTAGTAGTAGTAGTAATGATGTATCAATTGGAAAGTAAATGGTACTTTTGTAGAGCGGTAGTCGAAGCTGTAGTATTAGTATGGTTAAGTTTGAAATACCAGTGGTGATAATGTTGATGATGATGTTGGTGATGGTGATGATATTGATGATGATGATTATAATGATGATGATGATATTGATAATGATGATAATGATGATGAGGATATTGATGAGGATGCTATTGATAATGATGATGATGGTGTTGATGATGATGGGGATAATGAGTAACCATTTAATTAAGATGACCAACAGATGAACATCACCATCATTACGCCACTATGAACGTCATCATCCTACCATCATCATCATCATCTCCATATCAGGTCGGAGAATTGTTTCCTATGTATCGACATCATAGCCAGGCATACAAACGTTCTCCAATACAAAGAAAGTTAGTATATCGTACTTTGTATATTCTATACAAACAAATGCAACATATACAAACACTTTTGTATATGTTATATTTGTTTGTATACGTTTTGTACATTGTATGCAAACAAATACAACATATACAAACATGTTTGTATATGTTATATTAGTTTGTATATGTTGTTTACATTGTATACAAACAAATACAACATATACAAATATTTTTGTTTATGTTGTTTTATGAATTTATATAAATATATACAAAACCCTACTAACACCATTATATATGTACATACAAACTTATGTATACCGGCATATGAATATATATGCATTATGTATATATACAAAGATATAAATAAAAAATTGTATACAGAACTATATACTCAGAAAGTACATAAATTCAAACATACACACAAACATATGTATACAAACTCAAATGTGCAAACATACATATACAAAATTGTACCAACATACATTATGCATGCTAACGCACATAGAAGCATATGTATAAAAATAAAAGTATACAAACATACATATACAAATATTTGTATATAAACACAAAAACACAAACAAACATATACATACATACACAAATAAACTTGCGGTCATCACTGTTGTATGTTAACGGAATATAGGTAACTCAATTTTCCAATACATGATATACACAGGAAGAAACGCCTTGAATTCTTTTCGTTTTGTTTGTATGTTTTATGTTTGTATGTTTTGTATGTTTTCATATTTGTATGTTTGTTCGTCTGTATTAATATCTGTGAAGTTTTTGTATTTGTAAGTATGTTATTATGTTGTATATTTGATTGTATTTTTAAACAAGTCTGTTCGAATTTTGTTTATATATTTTTATGTTTGTATGCATGTATGTATGTTGAAGTTTGTATGTTTGTATATTTGATCTATTTGTAGCATATTTATACATACTTGTTTAAATGTATTTTTGTGTATAAATGCTGGTAGGATTTTATTCATATACTAATCCATCTGCTTATGCATACGTTTGTCGGTGATTTGCATATATAAGTATACCAATTTTGCATACAAATAATCAAACACACACACGTACACACGCACACACACACACACGCATATATATATATATATATATTTATATTTATATATATACACACTCCTGGGTATATGTAAAAGCAGATATAGAAAAGAGGTCCGATAGTTTGAATGTAATTTATTTTCTTGCCGTAAATTTGTTTTTTTTTCTCAATAGTGACGTCATAACGTAGGTGTCGCCTTTTGTAATTAATTATTAAAGCCTAATCTTATATTTCTGATGCTAGTACTATTTCCGTCGCTACTACTACTACTACTCCAACTACTACTACTACTACTACTACGACGACGACTACTACCACTCCAACTACTACTACTACTACTACTACTACTACTACTACTACTACGACTACTACTACTACTTCTACTTCCACTACTACTACTACTACTTCTACTACTACTACTACTGCTACAACTACTGCTATTACAACAACAACTACTGCTTTTGGTACTTTCATTGCTACTTCTAATAATAATCCTGTTATAATTCAACAATTTGTTACTAATAATATTACCATTAACCATTACTACTACAACTACTAATAGCAGTAGTAGTAGTAGTAGTAGTAGTAGTAGTAGTAGTAGTAGCAGTAGTAGTAGCAGTAGTAGTGGTAGTAGTAGTAGTATTAGTAGTAGTAGTAGTAGCAGTAGTAGTAGTAGTAGTAGTAGTAGTAGTAATAGTAGCAGAAGCAGCAGTAGTAGCAGTAGTAGTAGTAGTAGCCGTAGTAGTAGTAGTAGTAGCAGTAGTAGTAGTAGCAGTAGTAGTAGTAGTAGCAGTAGTAGTAGTAGCAGTAGTAGTAGTAGTAGCAGTAGTAGTAGTGGTTGTGATGAGTAGTACTCCTACTTTCAAAGCCAATATTAACGCTTCTCTAAATACTAATGCTCCAGTAAATACATCATCCTTTATTTTTCATCCTCATCATGATCACCACCGTCCTCGTCATCGTCTTCCTCTTCATCACAAACCGCCATCAAATTAGCACAAACTTTATGATTGATCGTTGGACATAAGACATGAAATGCACGATTAACTTAACGAATTATCGCTTGTTTCTTCTGTTTTTGTATCTATGTATGTCGTATTTTGTTTGTCTATGTTGTTTATTTAGTGTTTTTGGCGTGTTTGTTTACGTTTTCTTGCTTTTTTATGGTTGTGTGTTTAGATTTTTTTGGGGGTTTTTTTGCTTGTGTGGGGGTTTATTAGTGCGTTCGTTGGTTTTGATGTATGCTTTGTTTGGTATGTGTGTATGTATGTTGGTTTGTTTGTTTGTATGCTGGCATGTGTGGATGAATGATTGTTTGTTTGTTTAGATGTTTGTTTGCCTGTTTGTTTTTAGGTATGTTTGTTTGGATGTTTTGATATTTGTTTGTTTGTTTGTTTGTCTTATTCGCTTATTTAAGAGTTTTTTTGGGATGTATTTTTGTTTAAAATTTCACGTTTATAGATACTACTACTACTACTACTACTACTACTACTACTACTACTACTACTACTACTTACTGCTACTACTACTACTACACCTACTTCTACTCTTACTACTACTATAATATTATTAATATAATAATAATAATGTGTATTATCATGTTGTTTTATTTTTTTTATTATTTGAATTTTTATTATTGTTGTTGTTATTATGATTATAGTTATTATTATTATTATTATAAATTATTATAGGCCATTGCACACACAGACAATCGCTGGCCGCCACGTGCAATTCCATACGAACGGACGCCATTTTGAAAACTCTTGTTCGAGGTATTACTTCCGGTTCAATAATAAAACCGTTAATAAAGTTGGTGATGATGACGATGATGATGAGAATGATGACGATGAAGACGATGACGACGACGATGATGATGATGAAGGCGATACTGATGATGATGATGATGATGATGAAGACGATACTGATGATGATGATGATGAAGATGATGATGATGATGATGATGATGATGATGATGATGGTTTTGAGGTTGACAATTATGTTAAATAATAAAGATATTGTTGATTATGATATTATCGTCATCATCGTCGCCATCATCAACAAAAACACCATCATCGCCACCATCATCATCATCGCCAACATCATCATCATCAACAACAGCATCATTATCATCATCATCAACAGTAACATCATCATCAACATCATCATCGTCGTCGTCATCATCGTCATCATCGCCATTTCAAGTTAATGCAGTTCCAATTCAATGCCCATTCAATAAAGAAACAAAAATGGAAGATGATGATGAAGATGAAGATGAAGGCGATGACGATGACAACAACGATGATGTTGATTTTAATGGGAATCGGTACAAAAAAGATGCCGATGATGATGATGATGATGGAGAGAGTGAAGGAGTGAAGGAAATAAAAAAGAAGGATGCCAAGATTTTGTACCGCTCAATCAATCAGAACAATAAGAATAACAAAATTATTCATAACAATAATATTATCTATAAAAACGGCCATAATAGCAACAAAAATAAAAGTAAAAGTAGTCATAATAATAATAGTAATAATAATAATAATAATAATAATAATAATAATGATGATTACGACAACTACAATAATGCGAGTTATTACAAAGGCGGTGAGGATGACGATGAAGACGACGATGACGACGATGATGATGATCGCGGTTATAGTGGGGACTATCAGTTTGTGTACAGCAATCATTCAGGGGGTTTCTGCCGGACCCCACCCTCCACGGCTCATCCCTGCTCGGCCGGAAGTAAGTACCGTTTCCGGTTTAAAAAATGTCCCGGGACCGTCTACACGTCTGATGCCGGTTTGTGATTTCTGATAATTATTTTTACTATCATTAGTAGTAGTAGTAGTAGTATTGTTGTTGTTATTATTATTACTTATAATCTAGTTAGTCTTCTTTTTCTTATTATTATTACTGTTGTTGTTGATGTTGTTGCTGTTGTTGTTATTATTATTATTGTTGTTGTTGTTGTTATTATTATTATTATTATTATTATTGTCGTAGTCATCAGTATAATTATATCATTGTTAATACCATCGTTTTTCTTTTTGTACATTTTGTTTGTTTATAACGCATCATCATCATCATCGTCATCGTCATCATCATCATCATCGCAATCATTACCATCACATTGTAACTAACATAGAAATTTGACGCTGGCATAAAGCAAAGACAATTAAGTCAGAGAACACGTCATAAAGCGTAACTTCACTTTTAAACCGAAGGAGAAATAAAGTTAACACCAAAGACGTTTAATAAATCCATTATGGATGGATGGATGAATGGATGGATGAATAAATGAATGGATATGCATGAATGCATAGATAGATAGATGAATGGATGGAAAAATGAACAAAGGATAGAATTAACCGCAAAGTAGTAACTCAAGAAAAAAAATTGAATTAACGGGCAATTGAAAAGAATGAATGAACAAATAAGAGAACGAATGAATGAATATATTAATGGACGGATGAATTAACAGATGAATGAATGAATGAACGAACGAATGGATGAACGAATGAACGAACGAATGAATGAATGAGTGAACGAAAGGGTGGATGAGCGGATGACAAAATACATAAGCAGATTAATGAATAAACGAGTGAATGAATGGTTGGATGGAGGTTTTAAAACTCAAATACACCCATTTCAATCCACACTTAATTGCCCAAAGAGCTATGCATAAAAGCTTACACACACGCACACACAAACATGCACACGCACACACATGCAAACACATACCAACATGTAACATCTTATTAAAAAACTTGTTTACACCTAAACACAATAAACCACAAACAAATACAAAATACAAAATAACAATTATACAACTGGTAAACAAATAAAAATACAGACACACAGATAGACACCAACATACATATATACATACGTACACACACACAAACACAAAGTAGTACAAACATACACATACGCACATGTACAGTACATAGACACACGCACTCAAAAAAACATCCATAAAAACACATAAATGGAACACAAACGTAGAGTGAGCGAGTTCAAATCTATTTATCTCTTAGTATAATCCTTAACCGTAGCAATTTTGTACATCCATTTATGTTTCAGTGTCCGTTGTTGTTTTTGCTTGTACGTATCTGTGCGTATTTGTACGTGTGTGTTTGTACGTGTGTGTGTGTTTGTACGTGTGTGTTTGTGTGTGTGTATGTTTGTGTGTGTGTGTTTGTGTGTGTTCAAGTGCCAGAGTTCACTTAAAAAAAATTGAAGAACGTTTCACAGATGAAGCGTAATTGATTTTAAGTATTGTCTTTTCAAGGGCCATCAGTTAAATTACTGTCTCAAGTTGTTTCATTTTTGTTTCATTGAACTAATCCACAATCTGTTAACATTTTGCAAAGTGGCCATGCTTTCTGATGAGCTATTCGATAACTCGAACATAACTCTTCTTAATTTTGTTTGGAAGTAAATGAATATATCCTATTACATCGAATCGTATCACATGTTTATGTCTGTCTGTCTTTCTGTGTGTGTCTGTCTGTTTGTCTTTCTGTCTGTCTGACTGTCTGTCTGTGTGTGTTTGTCTGTCTGTCTGTTTAAACAAGTAGCCTGTCTTTTTTAGACAGCGGTATCTGCGAGAAGCACGTACCGCATCACAACATTCCATAGATACATTAATCATTACATCATTGTTGATTGATACATTTACATGTTTGCTTATTTACTCTGGTATACAGTATACACTGGTATCCTGATACATTTGTATCCTGATACATTTGTATCCTGATATATTTATATCTCGATTGATTAATTGATTTATTTTAAATGCTCCTACCCCATTGTTTATCATTCTATTCATATTTCCACGTTTTATTTTACTCATGTGTGTGTGCGTGTGTGTGTCTGTGTGGTGTGCGTGTGCGCGTGTAAGAGCGTGTAGAAAATTTGGTAAAGGGTTCACATGTGTTTCGTAACATGAGTAATGGTAGGATTGGAATAATTTTTTCTGAATATTTGATGACTGGAGCGCTCAATCGCTAATCCCTTGAATGTTGAAGAAATTTATGAATGGAGCCAGCAACAAGTGTTCGACAGCGGTCGACGATGCTGTACAAAACAATACTGCTTATTTAATAAATAACTGCTGCTACTACTACTACTAATGTAGTAGTAGTAGTAGTAGTAGTAGTAGCAGTACTAATACTACTAATTTAGTAGTAGTAGTAGTGCTAGTAGTAGCAGTAGCAGTAAAAATATTAGTAGTAGTAGTTAGTTGTAGTAGCAGCAGTAAAAGTAGTAGTAGTAGTAGCAGTAGTAGTAGTAGTAGTAGTAGTAGTAGTAATTGAAGTAGTAGTTGTATTAGTAGTAGTGGTAGTAATAGTAGTAGTAAAAGTAGTAGTAGTAGTGGTAGAATAGTGACAGTGGCAGTAAAAATACTGCAAAATGTTTTAGCGCGTATTTTGTCTGTTAATTGTTGCTTTACAAGCGGCCTAACAAGTAATTGTCCAGTGACGAAGATGATGGATCGTTCTATTGAGATAGTTACTACAACCGCTTCTGCCACTGCTACTACTACTACTACTACTACTACTACTACACCACTACTACTACTACTACTGCAACTACTACTACAATTAATACTACAACTGCTACTACAACTACTAGTATTAATGCTACAACTACTATAACATTTTACTACAATCAAAGTGTTTATCCATTATTAAATTACTCTGCCTATATGTGTTATATTATCTAAATTAATATTTTATTACGGAGATACACTAACATTCAATCAAACACACACACAGAAGAGCAACTCTATAACTATCACACCGTCTCAACAGCCGGTTATATTTTAGATTCGACGAAGAATTAAGTAGAACTTAAAGTCAATAATTCACAACTAGGGTGAAGATATTTCAATTATTTTCATTTACGGTACTTAATAAATAATTGTTGATACAATTACATCATAATTGATAGAATAAACGGCGTCAATATTTTATAGATTAAAATGAAATAAAATAAAAATAATATTTTTATAGCGCTTATTTCCGCCCCTCAGAATACGGCGCTTCAAATCTGCAAATCTAGGATTGTACATCAATAATTTTTTGACGCTAATCTCTGCGGCGGGTTGTTATCTTTTATATATTCAGTGTTTTTTTTTCTGCTGCTGTGTCGGTCGTTCGATTGGTCGACACTAAAATGACGTCACTAAATCCGTGACGTGTGCCTTATGTTCGGAGTAGGGATGTGTGTGTGCGTGCGTGCGCGTGTGTGAGTGTGCGTGTGTTTGCGTGTGTGTGTGGAGCCATTGTTTATCGTTCTGTTGGTGAGTGCATGTATACAGTTGAGGATAAAAGAAAACAACTGAATGAAGGAATGAATGTGTTCGTTCTCCTACATAATTAGGTCTGTTAAACGAACAATGCGAGCATGAAAAAATACGCCACACCCCTCATAAAAATATTCATTTTTAAGGACGAACAATGTACATAATTATTATCTACAGTTGAGGCAATTTCAAATAGAACCATAAAAATAATTAACAATAGAAATAACAACCATAAAAATAATTAACAATAGAAATAACAAAACGTACAGACACATATTGTTCATAACACACACACATTAAGCAAGCAATACAACACAACTCTAAAAACAGCAGCATTCATACCTATATTAAAAAATACATCAATATAGTGTGCTACTTACTTATGCAGTTAACACAGACGCATGCTAGCAAGACATGAAATCACAGAAATCAACACAGATTAACACAATATACAACAATATATAAAAACATCCAATAAATACAAAGACAAAAATACAAACATGCAATGAACAAACAAACATACAGTAAATAAAAGCATTTATAAAATATATATAAACTACGTAACATTCAATAAATTACAAAAATATACAAACGTGAAAATAAAATCGCATAAAGAATAAACATCACAAACAAATACACAACAAATAGACAAACATACACAAAAAACAAACAAACAAACATACGAACAAACAAACAAACATACAATAAATATACAAACAGGCATGCAAAAAAACAAACATACAATACTGTTTTGCACCGAAGTTTGGGTACAGCGATGACGACGACGATACCGTCAGCCCCTCAATTAATTTCCTTAAAGTTCAATATCCAAGTCTACGTGTGTGGAATGTTCTCCAGTCTTTCCAGTATTTTTTTGTTTGTGTTGTCGTCAAAACAGCTAGAAAAACTCCAATAATATTTTGCATGCTAAAATTTTTGTAGGCCAAATTTAATTGTTCTGACCTACTGTGATTTTTCATTAGATTTCATTTCAGTCTGCTTGCTCGTTATAAGAACCATCAAGTTAATATTTTATTGTTCTCTATTTTTATAAAAAAAATTTAATTATTAATTATGCGATTAATTATTTCATAATTAAGATTATCATTCCTTTTTTGAATTATAAGTGTAGCATATTTTAATGTGTGTGTGTGTGTGTGTGTATGTATGTATGTGTATGATTGGTGTTTATTTTAAGTGCGAGTATGCGAGTGAGTGTATATGTATGTGCGTGTTAGTGTGTGTGCGTGTACGTGGTGTGTGTGTGTGTGTGGAATAATTCATTGTCGGCATCTAGAAGCAGCTTTATCAGTGTTCACGGTCAACAAGTTTCCAGTGTCCGTGCAATCATGTCCATATGTGGTGGCGGGCAACTATCTGCCATGGTGATGATGATTGTGATGGTAATGATGATTGTGATGGCGATGAGGACGATGATTTTTATTGTAATGATGATGATTGTGAAGTATATGAAGCTGATGATAATGATGAAGAAAAGGATGGCTGCGACAGTGGCGAAGATGGTAGCGACAATCACCTCGGCCACACCGCTGATAAAATTAACACTAATGAATAAACAATAAACGAACAAACAAACGATCGAACAAAAGCAAACGAACAAACGAACGAACGAACGAACGAACGAATATACCAACGTAACTACAACGATAATGAATGATGTACATGTTCAACTTCTGTTTTTATTTTAATTCAAATATCAATTAATAATTTAGAAAAAAATAAATAAGAAATAGTTTGCTGAATCTTAATCTTGGAAGAACTATTTTTAATTAAATGAGAATTATTCCAAACGCGATGCAATGCCTCCAAAAAAAAATCTTGAGGTTGGGCCGTCTAACAAACAACAATATCCGGTCAAGATGTTCAATTCAACCGACCATTGAAGAGCTGAGGCAGCTACGGCTTGGTCAGGCCTGCAAAACGGACAAGCTTGGTCATGTCTGTCTGTAGGATGAACGAGGTTTGGCCATGCCCACGGGGTCAAAGAATCTCGATTACGGCACAAATTGCTCTGTAAGGTTCGACGCCTCTACTGGAAAATTGAAGGATTCGCGCCAAAAAACAGATGACGGAAGATTTGCAGATTAAAGAGTTGAGTGAACAGATTGGAATTGGAGAAGCTTTGGAAAGAAATTCTGTGGGCCATCAGAGCCTACATCAGACAGCATGATGGCTGATGGGTTTGTCCAGCTATGAAAGAGCCAGCAGAAGAAGAAGATGAAAAAGAAAATGATGAAGAAGAAGAAGATGATGATGAAGAAGAAGAAGAATATGAAAAAAAGATGAAGATAAAGAGGGAGGAAGAAGATGAAGAAGAAAAAGAAAGGGAAGAAGAAGATGATGATGATGATGATGAAGAAGTCGGAGGAGGAGAAAATACTATTATTACAATTATTATCCTGATTCTTATATTCACTATTATCATCATCATCACCATCATCATCCTCATCATTATCTTGGCCAGCTTTGCCATCTTTAACGTATTTATTTAGCCGTAAACGAACGTATCAATAATATTTCTCTCTCTCTCTCACTCTCTCTCTTTCTATCTCTCTCTTTCATTTCAATGTTTTTTTGGTGTGCATCTTTGATTTCCTTTTTATTTATTCAATCGCTCGCTGTTTGAATTTAACTTGTTCACTTGTTCCATTTCAATTTCACTTTTTCGTTATCTTTCTTTCTTTCTTTCCTCTCTCTCTTTTTCTCTCTTTCTCTCTCTCTTTTTCTCTCTTTCTCTCTCTCTCTCTCTCTCTTTCTCTTTCTCTCTATTATCTTTTTGTTTTATTGTTTACAATTTATATCGTTGTGTTCTATGTCTGTCATTTTTATTTTCCATTATCAGTTAATCACCTACGGGAATTTGACTCCTTACACACACATTATTAATATGTATTGTGTGTGTGTGTGTGTGTGTGTGTGGGTGTGTGTATGTGTGGCAGTTGTATGTGTGTGTGTGTCTGTCTGTCTGTGTGATGATTATATTGATTATATAAGATATACACACAGGCACAGATAAGTAACACACTCATACACATACACACACACACATATATAATACACGCACAAACACATACATACAAACACACATATTTGTAACACACACACATGCGCATAATGCGCATACAATACAGAACTGCACACCAACGTACAATCAAACATCAGCATTCCTTTAATTTATTTTCTTCCATGGCCAGTAGAGACTACGTTCTAGCCGTCATAACGCTGGCCCTGCCAGTATCATATTGGTACCTTGAAGTACCTTAAATTAGCACCTTTATGGCACCCCTGTTGGTTTGTTAGTAAAGGAAGCTCTTCTCTGATCTGATCTATTTCCTACTTTTGATGCGTTTCCTCTCATCTTTATCTCTCACTCTCTCTCTCTATCTTTGTTTTTATTTCTCTTTTTATTTGCCTCTCTTGGTATTTATTTTCTTTCTCTCTCTTTTTTTTCTCTCTCTCTCTTTCTCTCTCTCTCTCTCTCTTTCTTTCTCTCTAATATTTTTCTTCCTATCACATCCACTTACTTTTCTGGGTTTTTTCTCTTTTGTTTTATCAGCATGTTTGGTCTAGTTTAAGTATATAAGTAGAGGAGTTCCCACTGCAGAATGAAAGTTGTTAGAGTATTATAACTTCAAATAAACTGGTACACAATTTAGGACTGCTTTATCATTATCATCGCTAGTAGTAGTGATCATACTTCTATCATCATCATTATCATCATCAACAGCAAACATCATCATCATCATCCTCATCATCATCAGTAATAATAATAATAATCAACACCATCATCGCCACCATAATCGTAATTATCATCACCATCATCATCACCACCATCATCGTCATCATCATCACAATCATTATCGTTTTTCCTCTATCCCCCGAATGAGGCATATAACAATAAGAACGGCAGAACAAACATCAATAATAATCACATCAACAACAAAAATTTTACATTAGCACATGATCAACAAAAAACAACAACAACAACAATAACAACAACCACAATGATAACATCAATTACATCAACAAGAACGTTAAAAATAACAACCACAACACAACAACAGCGCATACAATTACTGCAACGACATTATTCATTTTTCACGAACAACAACAACAACAGAACAACAACAACAGACCAACCACAAATAATAAACAACAGCAAAAACCGCAACACCGTTCAAAGATCGAATCACGCACACTTAAACCCAACACCACGAAAACGCTGCTACTACAACTACCACCGCCATTATTACTACTACTACTATTACTACTACTACTATTACTACCGCTTCTGTCACTACTACTGCTATTATTATCACGACTACTTTACTACTACTACTATTACAACAACAACAACTACTAGAAATAATAATAATGCTATTGCCACTATTACTACAACTACTACTCTACGACTATTACTACTATTACCACTACTTCTACTACCACTGCTACTACTACAAACAATGCTGCAGCTACTACTGCTGTCAGTGCGATTATGCATCCCAGACGCCTAGACACCATACAATCAAAGTTATTGAAAATTTTGTGTAAAAACGAAGATGGTCGACTTGTTAAGGTTAATAAAAAAGTTTAACTTTCTGAAAGTCCTCCCCGCTGAAACCGAAATTAGCGACAAAAAGAAAAAAAGGTCAACACTTTGACCTTTCGACTAACTACCATTACTACAACCACTACTACTGCAGCTACTACTACTGCAGCTACTACTACTGCTGCTACTATTATTACTACTACTATTACTGCTTCTACAGTTTCTGCTGCAACTACTACTATTACTGCTACTACTTGTATTGCTACTACTACTACTACTACTACTACTACTACTACTATTACTACTATTACTACTACTCTTACTAGGGCTGCTGTTGCCACAACATCGGCGAGGCAACAAATGTCTAATTCATCAACTACCACCTCACAATATTTATCACCCCTCCTACGCTAGTTAATATATCCGCTTCGGCTGTCCTGATAATGATGGTGATGATGGCGGTGATGATGATGATTAGGATGATGAGGATGATGATGAAGATATGGCTGGTAACGACGACGATGATGATTTTCCACTTCATTCGCACAGTTATTCAATCATTAATTAATTAATTAATTTGTTAATTAATTAATTAACTAATTAATTCATTCATTCATTCATTTATTCATCCAGTTCAAGACATGATTTGTTTAGCGAGATGGAGAGAAGGAACTAAAAATTACCTCTACGCTAAAATGATGCTGATCACATCGGGGAATAATGACGACGATGATGATGATGACAGTGTTGATGATGATAACAGTGATGATGATGATGATAACAGTGATGATGATGATTACAGCAACAACGATGATGATGATGATGATGGTGATAATCGTTATAATATCGACCTTGATAACGATGGCCAAACTAACGATAATGACGATGATGATAATGATAGAGATAGCGCTCCTGATGATGATATCATTGAAGACGGAAGAAAGATGAAAGAGTTGCATCCGAGATTGTCCTTCCGCTGTTTTGTTAGTTTGTTTCTCCCATAACATCTCCCATAACATTTTCGATATTTATGAGAAAAAAAAATTAATTCGTCGCAAGATGTCAGAGTGATTAATATTTTCTCCGCGATATTTTACATTTCAACTCTAGGCTACACTCTTACTCTGGCGAATGAATTAAATAGTTGAGGCACAGTTGCGCTTCTGAATTCAACCCAAGACATTAAGACAGTGACACACACACACTCACGCACACATACGCACGCACGCACATAAACACACGCACAGATATACAGCACAGTAGGAACAGTAGTGTACCTGAGTATGTCAGCCGATTCGACTTGCAGAGCCATGACGTCATCGAAAGATGGTCCTATGCTTCTCGAACTTACTCAAGGTGCGTGTGTGTGTTTGTGTGTTTGCTTGTGTGTTTGTTTGTTTGCCTGTGTGTGTATGTTTGTTTGTTTGTGTGCGTTGTTTGTGTGTGTGTGTGTTTAATGGTACTGATTAATATTGAAATGACAACAACAATAATAAAACGATTGACTACCAACATCAACAAAAATAATGACGTCATCCTATCGTCGACCAATCAGATGTCACGGCCTGGTACAGCTCCATCCGTCTATCATTTCCCATCTGGATGACAGAAAGTACGTGGGTGGCCATCGGGAAGGGGGATGTTTATTCATTTTCAAGGCCCGCCCACGATGATGATGATGATGATGATGATGACAACAACAATAACAACATTAATATTAATAATAAAAATTATAATAATAATTACGATGACAAGATAAATCTTATAAATGGCAACGAAGAAAACGACCCCGGTGTTGGTGATGATGATGAAAATGACAATGATAATGATGACGACGATGATGATGATGATGGTGACGACGACGATGATGATGATGATTACATTGCGTCGAGAAGGTTCCAACATAAACGTAAAAGAAATAAAAATATCAAGACGCTGTACATGTACAAGAACAAATCGCCATCATCATCATCATCATCATCAAAGCAATCATCATCATCACTAATGTCGTCATCATCATCATCACCAGAACAATCATCATCATCATCGTCGACGTCGTCATCCTTGAATTTAACATCTACTTCACCGAAATTAGCATCATCATCATCAGCACTGCTGTCTCTATCTTCTTCATCCTCATTGTTTCCACCATCAACTATGACGTCATCATCACCATCATCACCATCATCATTATCATACACGCCGTCAAATTCAACGCCCAGGTTGCGACATCATCATCATCATCAACGTCATCATCATCATCGCCATCATCATCATCAATATTATCCCCATCATTTTAACCATCATCATCATTTCAACCACCATTACAAACATCATTATCATCATCGTACTCTCAAATATTATCACTCTCTTTCGAAAAAAAAACCTCCACTGAAAAGTGTGATAGTGATGAAGTGCGTGCAGAAGAAGGTAGTTGACGATGACCAGATGGGCAGAGGTCTGATGATGATGGTCAATGTATTGGACAACTGGTTAGTTGACTGTTAAACATTCATTTAGGAATTTAGGTCCGGAAAATTGACGAATTCAAGATTGTGGATTTTGTTCCCAGTTGTAGATCAACTATTTGCTGCACGCTAAAATGATCTAAAAACTAAATACATTATTGCATGTGTTAAGCGTTGAGGCTGGAGTTTCCCTCGAGAAACATTCCTGTCAGGTTTAGGATCTATGTAAAATTCCGACAAGAAATACCCAACCTAGCTGTTTCATTGTTAGAAGCATTTAAACACTAGGAAAAACTTCTGACTTTTGAAATGACTTAAGCAGAAAATGCACGCCCAATCATTATTCGCATTCTCAAATTTTCTTATATGCGGTTGCTTCTAGGTTAAAAATTTCCAATGGAACAACGCAGTAACGTGTTATGTAATGTAATGTAAATATGTAATATGTAATCTAATATGTGGTAATATGTAAGAAAATTTAAAATATACGTTTAAAATACGTTTGGGTATGAGATATAAAGATATTAAGAAAATAATTTCTTTGTGGACAGATCAGTTCAAAAATGAGGAATGATAATAATTAGTATTTTCATCATCAACATCGTTATCTCAATATAATCATGGTTTTAATTATTTCTAATCATTTTCTTTATGAGTCTTAATCATATCTTAATCATTTTAATCGAATTCTTAATAATTTTAAATATATTCTTAATCATTTTAATCATATTTTTAATTATTTTTCTAGCCATTCAAAACTTCAATGTGTTACCTTCTTCAAGAAATCTATATCTTCTGTATTAGTGGTTAAGTGGGGTTGGTATCATCATCATCATCATTATCGTCGTCACCATCATCATCATCATCACAATCATTACTATCATCATGAACCTCATCAGCAAACCAATCATCATTTTGATCGGCATAACGGTTAATCATTGTCACCGTCCAAGATAGCATCTCAGTCATTGCAATCATCATCATCGTCATCACCATCATCATCATCATCATCATCATCATCATCATCATCATCATCATCATCATCATCATCATCATCATCATCATCATCATCATCATCATCATCATCATCATCATCATCATCATCATCATCATCATCATCATCATCATCATCATCATCATCATCATCATCATCATAGGTAATGTCATCAGTCCTGACAGAACCCACTGTGATGAACAAGATTTTCCGAACAACTGGCCAGCCGAAATATTGCTTTGTAAGTCATTATCATTATTATTATTATATTATTATTATTAAATTATTATTTTTAATTATCATATTACTATTATTATAATTATATTTATTTTTTTGTTATCATTATTATTATTATCATCCATTTTTATTATTATATTATTATTATTATCATTATTTTATTATTATTATTATTATATTAATGTTATATTTTTTTTACCTTTTCAGCAAAGAGCCACTTGGTCAATAGCTGTCCATTCAGAGGAAATTACCTTTCAATTAATAATAATAATAATAATAATAATAATATAAACTATGATGACGATGATGACAACGACGATGATATGAGTAAGAGTAACAATAATAGCAGTAGTAGTAGTAGTCGTAGTAGTAGTAGTAGTAGTAGAAGTAGCAGTAGTGGTAGCGTTACTAATCGCCACAACCGTACTACAAAAGCAAGTAGAAGTTTGCATAAAGTAAAAAGTAATATTTACAACAAGCATTATGGTAACCATAGTAACACTATTAGTAACATCAACACCAACAAAAACATCAATAAGAATAACAACAACAATAATAGAAATAATAACAACGGTAATGATGACGTCAGTGGGTGTCATGTGACCTTTATTTCCGGTTGTAATGGCGGAAACAAGATGGAGATGTTATCGCCTTGTTTGAAAAAACCAAGTAAATGATGATGATGCTTGCGATGTTGATGAGAATGATGACGACGACGATGATGGTGGGAATGATGATGAAGAAGAAGAGGATGATGATGATGATTGGGACGATGATGATGATTACGATGATGATGATGATGCTAATATTTTCATTTCAGTTTATCAGCTCAATTGTCTTGTTTGGTGGTTAGAGCCGGATTCCACAGTTTCATTTATAGGTCGCCAATATTCATCATCATCATCATCATCATCGTCGTCATCATCATCTGCTTCATCATTATTTTCATCATCGTCATCTTCTTCATCGTTGTCGTCATCACCGTCAACATCATCTACTAAGTTTAGCCAACTGGCATGTTTTGTGAGTATTTTTTTCTATTATCATTCTTTTATATTTTCGCTCATTCATTAATTTTGTTTTCACTTGTTAACATTTATTATGTATTTGTTTATGCGTTTGTTTGTATTTCCATGTATGTCCCTTCCTTCACTCATTCATTCATTCATTCATTCATTCATTCATTCATTCATTCATTCATTCATTCATTCATTCATTCATTCATTCATTCATTCATTCATTCATTCATTCATTCATTCATTCATTCATTCATTCATTCATTCATTCATTCATTCATTCATTCATTCATTCATTCATTCATTCATTCATTCATATCATTCATTTATTCATCCCATTCATTTATCCTATTTATCTATCTCTTCATCACTTCATTCATCTATTCATTAATGCAATAATTTTTTCTTTCAGTCCATCCGAACGTTAAAGGATGAGACACTACAAGTCGTTCATAATAAACGATGTCACGTGCTATCTACGTCATCTTCTACGTCATCGTTGCCACAGTCGTCATCATCATCTCCATCATCATCATCATCATCGTCGTCATCATCATCGTCATCATCTTCGTCATCGTCATCACAGCCTGAGAGGGTTTTTTACTTTAGAAATTACTTACGTACGTATTTAAACGCTAAAAAATATTCTACTAATAATATTAATAATAATGCTAACCCTAATAAAAATTTAATATTAATAATAATAACAGCGGTAAATTCAATAATATTAATTATTATTATTATATAATAATCGTAATTATAACTAGTAAATAGCTCGCCAATCATTTATTACTACGAAAAACACACACACACAGACATCTGTCCCTTATTGGATGCCACTCAATCACGTGATTACGGCATTGTCCAATCGGAAGAAGCTTTCTCCTTTACCCAGACTACGATTGGTCGGCGGCCAATTAACCACGCCTACCAACAACATCAGTCATCGGCCGATAGTCTGGTTGTCATGGCGACGGCTTCCATAATTGGCTGGAATAGGAAGGGATATTTTATTTTTGTGGCGCTTAATTTAGTTAGGATATTTGTGTTAAAAATTTAGATGGCAGTTTTAAGTGTGTGCGTGTATGTGTGTGTGTACGTATGTGTGTGCGTCGTGTGTTTATTAGATATTTGCGGCTTTGTATATGACAATTATGTAATTATATTTTTAAAATTTTAACAAAAAATCTGTTAAATATCTCATATTTATGCTATTTTTGCAATTGTAATTGCAGAGAATTTTTCAGAAAAATTACTTTTAAATTATAAACAAATAAATAAATAATTAGATAATAATAATAATTTTTTATTTTATAACAATTTTATTCATATGAATATTTCCTAGACTGTTTAGTTTAACGATCCCGCTTGAGTTACAAAAAACTTAACTGATAGATAGAGTCATTTGAAGAATAATTTTTCAAAAAGGAGTTCGTTTTCATTGTTGCTATCTTCATACATAATATTCACAACAGTGTGTGTGTGTGTGTGTGTGTGTGTGTGTGTGTGTGTGTGTGTTTGAGTGTGTGTTTCTGTGTGTGTGTGTGTGTGTGTGTGTGTGTCTGTGTATGGTATATGTGGTGTGTGTGTTTGTGATATGTAAACATATAATGTTTAATTTATGTACTCATATATATATTTTTTTATGTTAACTAAACAAATAAAATTATTAAGAAAATTTGTTATTGCAAGTTTGAATAATCATAAAAAAAGAACTGGAGTAAATATGTGACGTCATATTTCGTATTTACGTAATTAATGAATAAACAAACAAGATATTGATAAATTTGTAAATATTTTGGTAGCGTATGTGCGTGTGCGTGTCGTTAAATTTTTTAACGAACGAAGATTAATACAGAAACAGTATTATAAGGTAATGATAGAGTCATTGCACTAACATTTTTATAATAATAACAATAATAACAACAACAATAATAATAACAATTTATATAGCGCTAATAGCAAGCAACTGAAGCGCTCCTTGCCAGAGGATAGATGAAGTATGTTGTTATAGATTTACAGAAATGTTCCAATGATAAGCCTAAAGAACTATCCCCGATAACAATAATTCAATTTAAAAAATGAGTAATCAAAATGAAAATATGACTAGCTAAGGCAGCAAGTTGTAAAAATAAGTTTTCAGTTTTTTTTAAAAAAGTTGTCAATGAAGTGCAGGTTCTTAAATAATGAGGCAGATTGCTTGAATGGTTGAGGTGATATGTTTACCAAAACTTAACCTTGTGTCGAGTATGACGCCGAGTGATTTTATCTGACTGCTTAATGTGATTTGAGTAGAATTGATGTAGATTTTGTCAATATAATTGATTGCCTTAAGTTGATGAGATGTAGCCAGCTTGATGAATTCAGTCTTGGAAGGAATAAGTTGCATGTTGTTTTGCAGAAAGCTTGAATGAAGTAAGGAAATACTAGATGTTAAATTATTGATATCATGAGTTGGGTCGCGAGGATTAATAGTAAAAAATAATTGACTATCATCAGCATATTGATGGAAAGGTATGTTGAACTGTTGAAAAATATGGCTTACTGGAGAAATCTAGGCAGAGAAAAGCAGTTGGCCCAAGACAGAACATTGTGGAACACCTTGTTCTAATATTGTAGGTGAAGTAAAAAAATCGTCAACTTTGACAAACTGGTATCGATCACTTAGGTAGGATTTGAACCAGTCTAGAGCAGCATCTCCAATGGCAAACTCTCAACTGAGTCTATTAAGTATTATTATTAATATTAAAAAATGGTTATTGAAGCTATTATTTTATGATTTCTATGAGATCATTATTACGAATAATGTTAGTGTAACGGTTAAGAAGCTTATCTCTGTCAACTGTTTGAGTGTGTGTGTGCGTGTCTGTGTGTGCGTCTGTTTGAGTCTGTGTGTGTGTCTGTGTGTGTGGTGTGTGTGTTGATTTATTAAAGACAGATTTGTATTATTATCTCAATAAAAATAATAATATTACTATTCATAAAAAGTTTAGTATAAAATTATTATTACAAGAGTATAACGACAAATAATAATCCTTATATAACACACATGTGCTGCTGGGCTGGTGATCGAAAAATTACTAAACTGAAGAAATTGTTTTTCAGTTCGAGAACTGCTCAGTCATGATGTTCCTAGACGCAAAGTCAGTAGTTTTACATGTCATTTTAATGAATTGTAAAAATCAATTAACTCATTAATCAGTTTCATCTCATTTTATTTAATTATTTTATTCATTTATCACCCTATATACATACATATATATATATATAACATATAATTTGAATGGGATATATAGTAGGATTCTGAATAACTCAGTAAAAAATATGGTCTAAATGCTGCACCTTAGAAATGTACAGTACACATGGAACTAATAAACTGAGATCAAACAAAACATCAAATTTTAACAGTTGCAAAAGTTCACGGACAAGAAGTTACTAACATGAATATATAAACATACATATTGCCATAAGCATACAAACAAACATACAAACAATCACAAACAAGTATACCATACAAAAACTGCATGCATATACATGTATATAAAGATATTTATGCATACATGAAATTGTTAACTTACATACAAACATACATACAAACATACATACACTCATAAATACAAAAATATATACAAACATACATACAAACGTACATACAAACTATATACATATAAAAATAAAATACAAACATACATACTAGGAATGCGACGGTTCCGAATCCGGATTTGAACCCGAATCCAGGGATTCGGAAAAAATTTGGATCCGTGGATCCAAAGTTAAGGATCAACTATTTTTCAGATCCAAAATCTACATAAAGAACGAAAAAATTTTTTTGAAAAGTGATCCTAAATATCAACAACGATATATGATTAACATTGGATACTACTAACAAGTTGATGCATCTACGTTTTAAAATTATTTGGTTTGTCAGAGGAATGTGCTTGCAGGTAGCAACATATTTCGTTTTTAAGCAGCCTTTTTGATTTTAGGATCCTATGCAAATTGGATCCATCAAAGAGATCCGGATTCGAAACCAGATATCACGGATTTTATATTCTTGGATTCGTCCCATTCCTAATACACACAAACACACTTACATGAAATTATAAGTAGCGGTCGACCGCGTCCGGATCGCATACAATCCTACCTGCAACTCATCAGCAACTCCATCGATATGGTCAAGAAGGATAGGGACTACATCATTGCCCTGGAAAAGCAGATGGAGGAAGATGGAAAAGTGGGTTTTTTTTCATCCGTTTAAATTGAAAATTTAAAAACATCACATACAAAGTCAGTTAAACTGAAGAGTAAGCAAGGGAACGGGGCTTCAGTATTTTAACTATTTACATCCAATTGTTCGTCTACATGCTACATGCTTGCATACTTGTTCACCAACTTGTTTACACTGATTACATGTTCACACACCTGCTTATACTTCTGTTCACTCTGTTTACTCACACACGCACAAACAGACACACACGCGCGCGCGTGCACACACACACACTTACACATGACGTACACACACGCACACATGCACCCACACACGCACGCACACACACACACACCTACACGCACGCACACACACACACACCTACACGCACGCACACACATAGACGAGAGAAAAAATGGACCAACGCAAGCGACGATTGCTCGAGCACAGGAGGGTGCAGGACTTGCTTGATAAGGGGGTGGTCAAACAAGGGGAGCTCATGAAACAGGAAGTTAAGGATTTCAAACTGCTCCATGAAGAATTTTTTGAAAATGTGAGTGAGTGAGTGAGTGAGTGCGTGAGTGAGTGAGTGAGTGAGTGAGTGAGTGAGTGCGTGAATGAGTAAATGAGTGAGTGAGTGAATGAGTGAGTATCCCTATATCTTCCAGAAAATTCAGATGGCTCGCTGTCCGAGTCCAAGTCCAGTGAAGAACACTCCTCTGTTTCACAAGAAAAAGTCCATCTTTCTGACGAGCGAGTATCTTAGCAAAGTGCTGTCAAACAACTTTAAGAAAGTAGTCATGAAAAAAAATAATGGCGAGGATCTTGAATCCGCTCTTGAGTTGGACTATCCCGATCCCGTCCTGAAACAAATGTCTAATGCTACGGTCTGCGTGTGCTTGTGTATGGGAGTGTTTGTATGTTTATGTCTGTGTGTGTTGCAGTATTCGTATATTTGTATGTGCGTGCGTGTGTGTGTGTGTGATGGAGTGTTTGTATTTTTGTATGCGTCGAGTGTATATTTTAAAAGAAAGCTTGCCATTGCATGCGTTCGACGAATGAAGCTGTGTTATATGCTACGTGCGTGTGCGTGTGTGTGTGTGTGTGTGCGTGTGCGAGAGGTTGTGTTTATATGTAACTGCGTTAAAAAGCCGAGATGATCACCGTCAAATGATATGATAAGTGATAACGAACATTAAATAATGATAATAAGAACAGCGAATGATGTGTTCTTTATTAGGCATCAGATGATACCAATGATTATAAAACATCAGACGATATTGAACATTAAATGGTATAACTACTGATAAACATTAAGTGATATGAATGCCGATAAACATGATGATAAGACCAGGACCAAAATTTATTTTAAAATTTGTTTGAACCCCTTCCCAGAAAGTGGACGAGTTGTACCTACTGGCAGAGAAGGTCGTCCAAAGAACGGAGGAGGGGTGCAAGGACATAGAGATGGCCCTCAACAATTTTTAAGCCCCGCCTTCTCACGGATTTTATAACATTTTTTACAACATTTAATTTACTATTTATGGGTGTTTGAATAAAAGTTAAAATAAAAACTGATGCTCCTACAACTACTACTGATGCTGTTGCTTACTACTACTACTACTACTACTACTTCTACTACTACTACTACTACTACTACTACTACTACTACTACTACAACAACAACTACTACTACTACTACTACTACTACTACTACTACTACTACTACTACTACTACTATTGCTACTACTATACTACTACTACTACTCCCACTGCTGCTGCTGCTACTATTACTGCTTCTGCTGCTACCTTGTTTCCCGATAAAATAATTTGCTCTTTAAATGTTTCAAAGCATGATTTCTTTCTAAACAATTTCAATAAATATTCAAAATGAATATATATGAAAAAATCTGTAATATACAGAAAAAAACTCTTCATTTCACAAAAACACTCCAATATTTTCGAATTACGTAAAACATCTATTGGTCGAAAGAAGTTTCAAAGCCACGCCTTCCTGTCATTTCATTGGCCAAGCGGTCATTTAATTTTTTGATTATCGTCGATAGGATTCAGATGGAATGATTGCAAAATATGGGCGAATTTCGTGCTGATATTTTTGCAATTTAAAAAAATTTTCACAAAAACATTTAATAATAATTATAACGATTATGAAAATTATTAAAAAATTAATTATAGCTAAGTGGTTATAATTAAATAATTTTATTTATTATTCAAAATAAATATTCATCAGATGTTGAGTTGGTAGAAACCAATTTTTGGAAACTACATATAACTACCAATATTGTGAAAAATTGTAATAATAATAATAATAATGAATTTAATGTTAAATTAAATATATAGAAAAATATAATTATTTACATGTTGACAATTGTCGTAAACGAGTAAAACCATTCAGCAGTTAGTAACAGTTTTAATAAAAAAAATTATCCATCAAATAAAGACATTGTTATTATTTTTATTATTCTATAATTATTATTATTATTATTATTTATAGCATTATTACTAGTAGTACTACTACTACTAGTAGTAGTGGTGGTAGAAGTAGTAGTAGTAGTAGAATTAGTAGTAGTAGTAGTATTAGTAATAGTAGTAGTAATTAGGGATGCACCGAAGTTCGGCCCCGGCTCCGGCCCCGGCCAAAATCCGGCTTTTTTTTCAAATCCGGTCGAATCCGGCCCCGGCCGGATTTGGTGGCCGGATTTAGGGCCAGATTTAAGCGTCTATCAACTTTTAAAAATGTTAGAAATAGAAAAAAAAATTTTATTGAATTCAATTAATTTTATGTCAATAAGTTAATGGCTAAAGCTAAGCTAAAGGCATACATGACACATAATAACAACATCACTAATTGTGAGGTGATCTGGACAATTTTCTTTATGCTATAACATGGGTTATGCATAAATTATAAGCTGATCTTTGTGTAAAAGAACTTGTGCACGTGTATATACTATATATTAATAATTGCACATGACGGATCATATAGTTACATAATATATATATATATATATATAAAGATATATATCTATATATATATATATATATTTAGAGAGAGAGAGAGAGATACATGAGCACATAATTTAAGAACATGGTATGTTAAAGGTTAGGCTAGGTATACATGACACATAATTACAACATCACTAATTGTGCGGTGAGCTGGACAATTTTCTTTGTGCTTTAACTTGGGTTGTGCAAATATGCATAAATTATAAGCTGATCTTTGTGTACAGAATATAGCGTATCACACAACTTATTCATATATTTGAATTAAATAACTATTTGCTTGGTGTTATTTTTTGATGTTCAACATGTAGATAACCGTAAATGTGAGTATTTTTTCTAACGTATGTAAAATGGTAACTAAAATCCGGCCCCGGCTCCGGCTCCGGCTCCGGCCCCGGCCGGTTTTTGAATTTCAAATCCGGCCAAGTTGAAAAACCTGAATCCGGTGCATCCCTAGTAGTAATAGTAGTAGTCGTAGTAGTAGTAGTAGTAGTAGTAGTAGTAGTAGTAGTAGTAGTAGTAGTAGTAGTAGTAGTAGTAATAGTAATAGAAGAAGTAGAAGTTGAAGTAGTAGTTGTAGTAGTAGTAGTAGTAGTAGTAGTAGTAGATGTGCTATCATTGGTAATATTTTCTATAATTAATTAATTATCATAGTATTTATTGATAAGCTGATAGTAGGCATATAAGAAAATCAGCGTTTTATCTCAGCAAGGTGTTACGGTTCACACTCAGACGAGCGTTTATATGAATCAAATATATCTGATAATCTCTAAAATATTATTATTAATTACCATTATTATTAATTTATTTATATAAATTTGCGTCTGTTATTGTTTGTTTGTGTGTTTGTTTGTGTGTGTGTTTGTGTGTGTTTGTGTGTTTGTTTGTGTGTGTGCAATAAATAATCACAATAAGCAGGTAAATTATAAGAAATATAATAAGCGGATGTACATACAAGTAAAAAAAACATACAAATACAAGCAAACATACAAACGTACATACATGAATACAAAAAAATACAAACAAAACATGCATGCGCAATGTCGTTCATACTATACAAAAACACACAGACAAATGTTTAAAAAAACTACATAACAAATTAATCAAAGAACAAAAATACACAAACATACAAACGGATATACAAACACAAAGAGAAAAACATACAAACATGGTGAGAAACGCATATATACATCGATATGCAGAGAGATACTTAATGTTTGATGCAAATGCATGTTAGCATCTGGTCCAGCGCGCGTTATCGCCATATCAATGTATTGTATGTACATTCATCTCGATTTATATTTGATTGACTGTTTAAATGTTTGTTTGTATGTTTGTATATATGCTTGTTTCATTGTTTGTTTGTTCATTTGATTGTTTGTATGTTTGTTTGTATGTATGTATTTATGTTTGTTTGATGATTGTGTATTTTAATATTATGTTCATATGTTTGTAAGTATTGCTGTTGCAAGGTTTTGTATTTGAAAATATTTTTTGTTTGTTACTTTTGTTGTTTATATGCTTGCTCAAGTTTTTGTTCAGTTTTTCGTTTGTTTTTTTTTTTGATAGTTTGTCTTTGTTTTTTTGCTTGTGTTTGTGATTCTTTAAATAATTCTGTACATACCTATATACCTACATACAGACTAACATACATACACATACATAGACAGACATACAAACAAAAACATACATACATACATACAAACAAACATACATACATACATACAAACAAACAAACAAACAAACAAACAAACAAACAAACAAACAAACAAACAAACAAACAAACAAACATATATACTTACGTACATACATACAAACAAAGCAAAATTAATAACCGTATTTAAACATACGACTAGCAAAAAAATACCCATCCCCATATGTACACACACACACATACATAGACACAAACACACGCACGCAGGCACACACGCATGCACAAATACATCTTCGACTATCTTATGAAGTCTGTCCCATAAAAAATCCTGAAGTGACATGTTTAGGTGTTCAACAGTGACGTACGTCACATGTATGAAGAACATACATACATACATACTCACATACATACGTACATACACACATACATACATACATACATGCATACATACATGCATACATACATACATGCATACATACATACACGCATACATGCATACATTATGCATGTATATGCGTGTATGTTCATGTTTCATTTGATAAGATCAACACCAGCTTTTAAGAATCATTTCTCTGTCACTAGTTCAAGCTCTCCGCTGGATGTGTGCATGCATGTGCGCAAACAAACAGACACACACGCACGCGCACACACACAAACACATACACACACACATATGCACTGATAAAAACACGCACTTACACACACACTCGCATTGCACATAAACGAAACACGCACATAAATGCACACACACACACACACGCATACTCGCGCTCGCATATAAAACTCACGCTCACACACACACACAAGCACACACATGTACACACACATATACACGCACATGTACACACACATGTACACACACATGTACACGCACATGTACACACATATACACGAATATATAATTACATATTATATAAATATGCTCTGATTGTTGTTACTAATCCATTTAGAATTTCAACTTCCCCTACCATGATGACCTCCGCTGAAATGTTGAAAAAACATCGGCAACATTTCTTACAACACTTCTACCATTACTTCTACACTCTGAGTAGGAGGTCTCGCCTCTTTGACAATTTTTCCAATAATAACAACAACAACATCAACAACAGCAACATTAACATCGTCAGAAACATCAACAACAGCTACGACACAGTTGGAGATAACTTGGAACCTGACTGCGAGAGCAACGATATGGACTATAAAACCGTCAACAACAATAACAACAACGATAATGCCAACATTAATTATTTTGACGACAAGAACAACAACATCAACAACAATAACAACTACATGAATAACATCAATCACGACAACAACAACAACAACAACATAAATAACATTAATCACGACGACGACAACAGCAACAAAAACATCAACATCCACAACAACAGCAACAACGACAACTCAACACTCCAAAAAAATCTTAACCAAATTTGGAGCCCAGCCAAAGATTTGGAATTTGAAATCGACAAACGACAACGTAACAGCAGCAACAACAACAACAATTGCAATACCAACAACAACAACACCAACAACAATGGCAACAACAATTACAATGCCAACAACAACAACAATACTAACAACAACAAAAATAATAATAATAACAATGACAAAAATGCAACGAATAGCAACATTGTCAAAGGCGGTTATGTTGTTAGTGTTAATGATAATGATGATAACGAAAGCTTTTGCAACGATGATGAAGATGATGACGATATGATGAATAACCGGGAAGAAAACTTATTTAGCGCCAAATATTACATAAAAACAAGTTCTAAAAACTCTGGTGACGTCATTGGCAACAACAACAACATCAACAACAATATCAACAACAACTCTGTTAAAAACAACAACACTGCCAACGATAAAAACATAGACAGTAAAATAATCAACAGTACTGGAAATAGTGACATCAATAGTGATGACAATGACAACAACAACAACAACAACCACAGCTATGTTTATTCCATCAACTCAAAAATGAACAGCCACAAATTAAAAACTTCCGAGAAATATAACGACATTAACTCATTCATTTCCTATGAAAATGACAACAACAACCACAACAACATCAACGTCAACAATAAAAATCACAACAACATTAACAACAACAACATCAGCAACAACATCAGCAACAACATCAGCAACAACATCAACAATGAAACTTTCAACACACACGACGTTGAAAACGATTTCAGCAACCAATACATTAGATCAAGCAACAACAACAACAACGTAGACAACAAAATCATCAACAACAACTACGGCATCAACAATTACAATCACATTAACAATTGCATCAACAAAAATAACAGTAATTTCATCAACAACAACAGCAACATCCAGATCAGCTATTACAAATCATTATTTCTCAATATATTCAACCGTGGCCATCAGCAGAGATTGTCGACATTTTTTAAAACGTTTTTGCAGCAACAACAACAATTACGTCATCAGCAACATCAACAAGAACAACAACAATTACGTCATCAACAACAACATCAACAACAACAGCCTCAACATCACCGGCAGTATAATTTTTCAAGCCAGCAAGAAATCTCGCCCAACTACCTCAATAATTTAGCACTTCACGAGGAAAGATGCAACCAACAACAACAACGTCAACAAAACAAAAATATCATCCCCTTTCAACGTCATCCTCATCTACCTTACTTCCATCACAACAACAACTACAACATCAGTTACAACAACTACAATGACATCAACAACAACAGCAGCTATATTAAGCCTAACATCAGCCACACACACGTCAACCACCCTAAGCCGTCGCCACCACAACCAACCACACCACCAACAACAACACCACTACCACCAACAACAACACCACTACCACCACAACAACAGTTACAAATAGCCACAACAACAACGACGACGACCACAAATTCTAAAAACTTTTCATGCCCTCTATGCATGAAAATGTTCAAAAGGTCATCGACCCTATCAACCCACTTGTTGATACACAGTGATACTAGGCCATTCCCATGCCCGTTCTGTTCCAAGAGATTTCACCAGAAGTCTGACATGAAGAAGCATACTTACATACACACAGGTCTCTACGGGTTTTTCTAATGAATTTCATACAAGTTTAACTTGCATGCGTTTATCATATAAGTTTAACATGCGTCAGACTGTAGGAGTGCTACGTTTCGAGATGCCGTCAAACGAAGTTGGCCTGGCTCGAATACCGTCTCTAATTCTAAATTTCTAGACTGTTTTACGCTTTGTGCTGTTAACATGATGCATACATCATAAAAATGTGTGTGTATGCGTGCGTGTGTGTGTGTGTGTACGTTTTGTGGTGTGAATGCTACATACGAATGTGTACGTGGTGTAGAACATTCATTGCACCTAAGCATATAAGGAATGGTTTGCAAGCAGTTTTGCTTTTGTCAGAAGAGCAGAGTAGTAGAGTAGTAACCAGCCGTGCATTATAACCTAGCACTTATGTATACCTATATGTACGTACAGGTTATGTGTACATATCGATAGATACACTATGTACACATATAGATACACAGATAGATACACAGATAGATACACGTTTACATTAATGTATACTTAGAGATATCATAATCATCATTTTCATCATCAACATCCTATTCTTTACTATCATTCCCATCATCATCAACTTTAGCTACAAACAACTATTAAGATAAATATATATGAAATGGAACACTCACATAATGTTTATGCTATATGATACTATACGTTCACATATGTATATGTATGTATATATAATATATATATATATATATAACGCATATGTAATGCATATATATATAGATATATAAATGCATATATATGTATTATAAACATCTCCGCACGTGCCTCGCGCTGATTGGTAGATGGTAATTTGAATTTGAAATCGTCGACCAATCATATATCAGTATGCCCTTGAGTGCAATTACGTCATCGTGATAAGAGCGGAAAAGGAAATTGTTCATTTTATGTATATATAATTTTTTTTTTTTGTTCTTTTTGTATTTCTTTTCTCTACGTAAGTTGTCTAGTATTGAATGAATTAGAATGCTATCTGCAGTTGGTATTTTTGATTAAGTGTGTATCGCTTTATAAGTGTGTGTTGATGTGTATGCGTGTGTGTGTGTGCATATGTATGTGTGTATGTATGTTGTTGTTGTATTGCTGAATATAATAAATATGGATGTGTGTATGTGCGCGTGTGCTTATGTGTGTGTTTCTTCCTACTTCTTCCAAATCATTATCAACATCACCGTCATCATTATCATCATTGTCATAATTACTGCCATCATCGTCGTCGTCGTCATCTTCGTCATTATTACTATCACCCACATCAGGCGAGAAACCCTACCAATGCAGACAGTGCGGCAAGTCCTTCAGCCAGTCGTCGAACTTGATCACGCACAGTCGCAAGCACAGCGGCTTCAAGCCCTTCCCCTGCGACCACTGCTCTAGGGCTTTCCAACGCAAGGTCGACCTCAGACGCCATGTTGAAATTCACCACAGCCAGATTGACTTCCGACGGAAGTCCATTTTGGAGAAAGATGGAGTGGATGTTTTTGGTGAGGGTGCGGAGGAGAAAGTTTTTATAAATGATTGATGCTACTACCTTTATCCATTTAACAACAACAATAATAATTATTATTATTATTCTTGTTGTTTGTATTATTATTCTAATTATTATTATTATTGAACTCATTGTAGTAATTTTTTAGTAATATTATTATCAATGAAGTTATTAAGATATTATCAATATTATTTATTGCCATAATTTTGGTTGGTCATCATCATCATCATCACTGCTACGATAACCATTACCACACGATAATCATCATCGTCGTCGTCGTCATGGTCATCATCATCTCATCAACACGAATAGTGACTTAAATCTGACCAATTATCGACAGCGATCCATCAATCAAACATCCAGTTGACCAATCAAAGTCGAGATTATCGGCGGATTTCAATTGCGTCACACAATGTGACGTCACACCTACGCACGGTGACGTAATGACTAAGATGGGGTTTTTTATTTCTTGTTTGTTGACATCTCGCACTATCACTGTGATGATGATGATGATGACGGCAATAGCTGAAAGAACGGTCTTGATAATGATGAATAAAATTATACCGGCTAAATTTTAAACGCTCCGACTAAATTTCTAGCGCTGTGCAATTTTTTTTATGTTCTTTCATAAGAATTGACTCGATAACATTTACATAAGCTTATACATGCTTTCATATTAATAATTTTGTCATTGTGTGTGTGTGGTATGTGTGTGTGTGTGTGGTGTGTCTGTGGTGTTGTGTGTGTGGTGCTTTTTGTTCGACATTTTGTTGTCGTTGAAAATTTATCTTTAAATTAAAAAGTTCTTCAGTGGCATTCCTAATTATTTTCCTCTTCCTCTGTATCAGATTTTGTCAATTATAACTTAAAACACAAAATTAGTTCTTTATCAATATTGCTGTGGTAACAATTTGACTTGGATATCAAATGGAAGAACCACAGCAACCACCGAGAAAAACTTCACTTTCTCTCTCTATAAAAAGTTTTTTCGTCAAAATTAAAAAAAATCGATCGATCGAGTTATTGCCGAAAATGTGTTAGCAGTTTTCCAGCATTTCGACATACGGTATCTATCATGAATAATAACAAGAAAACAGCAGCAGGCACTGTGGAAAAACATGAGTGGGGTGGCATGCTTTTACAATAGCGATCTCTCACGGCTTTATTTTTCTCCAAAATTTCCACGATAATGAGAATAACGATCAAACGAAGGTAAGATTCATGAATGCCGAGTGGCCACCAAAAATCATAAACAGAGAGAAACAGCTGTTGTAATCGAGGACAATGTGTGTACCGTGCACTCTTGTTAGTAGATCTAATTATATATGCTGTATTGCACATACCTATATCTATTGCAGTGACAGAATTCAATAGCAAAAAGATCTACAACTTATCGCATGCAATGTGTGTGTGTGTGTGTGTGTGTGGTGATGCGTTGTTTCACGTGTGTTTGCATGCACTGTGTGTTTTCTGTTGCTGTTGCTCCTGATAAATATTGAAGAGAGGATTGTATAGTACCTAAATGTAGTTAAATGTAGTTAACAAACTCATAATTTCAATTTAAATAGTAAGTTCACGGTTAAAATCGTAATTATTAAATTAAAAATAGAATATTTATTAAATTAAATTGCCAACGATGTCATGAGATAACGTCTGTGTGTGGTAAAACAATAAGTTTCAAAGATAAATGAGATCACTTCATTAATGCATCATGAATGAATGAATGAATGAATGAATGAATGAATGAATGAATGAATGAATGAATGAATGAATGAATGGAAAATAAAAAAATAAATTAACAAAAAAAAATGAAAAATAGACTTTTGACACGTTTCACAATGAAAAAGTAATTATGTACATTGTATATAAATATAAGTATATAAACCTGTGTGTGTGTGCGTGTGTGCGTGCGTATAAGCTAGCAATGTATGTGCGCCTGAACAAAACAAAAAATTTACTTTTTAAATGCATAAAAAATATACCGACATAAAGATGGGAAATTCCTCATTAAGGATAAAATCATGTCCGACATAATCATCGCCATTATCACGAAAGCTGTACACTATACACTGTACACAACCCCACGACACACATACACATTACGTATACACGCGCAAGCACCGCTTCATAAGCCTATGACGGTCTTTGAGTTTCGTACAGACAGTATTCGAACTATGACATCGCGTAATAGGATCGCGAGGTATGGCACTCATACCGACTGAGCTATCTCGGCGATCATCATAATCCCCGACCAAATATCGTATGAAATTTATTTCATAATCGTCATTGTTATTATTTTTGAAATCAAAATCCTGATAATTGTTTCGTAAATCATCATCATCATCACAACCACCACCAACATCATCTTCATCATCATACCATAATCCTCATTTATCATTAATCACACCTTAGACCAAATTTACATAACCGAAATTTTTTTTCGTAATCTTCACCATAACCTTTATCCTAGGTTAATAGCTAGTACAACATTTAAATCTAACCAAATAGACTAGTTAATAGACTACCAAATTATAAATTATTAATTTAGTTCATGAATATTAATCATCTGGCCATGAATATTAATTAGGCCGATTAAACGTAGAAAATCCTGACACGTGATTGGCTTACTAGAATTTGATCGTCGAAGAACTTTGTTTCGATCACAACATGGCCGCTGAAATTTTTAAATAACAATAATAATAATAATAATAACAACGAAAATGCCAACAATAATAATATGATAATGGTGGCAACAATGATGACGATATGATTACAAGATGATAGAGATTAGGACATTAAGTGCGTTAAATGACAAGAAGGAATTATTATTCGGTTTCGACCTGTTTCGGCTTTGACCACAATTTCGATCAAATTCGACCGATTCATAAGCCGCATAGAAACCAGAGCTGCCAACGCAACTCATAAAAACGAGCGCTACTATCGCTACCGCAAGAGGATTGTAGCGCTGCTACCGCCACCACTTCTTAATTCGAACTTTTATAGAAATATTTTCACTTATTCCATTATGAAATAGATCTTCTACTTTATCGTTAGTAAACTAGAAATTAAATCGATTATCTGAAATATTTACAATTTCACGACAAAAAAATTTAATCACAATAATAATTTTTATATTCTAAGTTGAAATTTTATATTTTTTACTGAAAGAAGCAGCTGTCAACATTATTTGTCCGAATTGGTAAACCACGTGTTAGCACGTGTTACTACCACATAATGAAATCACGTGTTAAGAGTTAAAACCACGTTCTACAGAAAAGCTGAAGGAAACCACGCGGTAGAAGAAATATGACATCGTGTAAAAATCGAACAAAACCACGCGCTAAAGTCAAAATTACGGATTTTTTACAAAATGGAAAGAAAAAACACACTTAAGTTTCAAAATAGCAAATAAAACAAAAAAAATAAATATATAGAATATATATATTCTCAATATATGAAAGCAATAGACGGAAATAGAAACAAAGCAACGCAAGTTTAGATTTTTCTCAAAATGGATAATTATTAATAATTTAGCTAGATCTAATGAAAAAAATATTTCCCATTCAAAAGCGGCGGTAGCTTTAGCTTTATAACAACCCTGGCAGCAAGGAACGTGATGGCTCAACTATGCTGTCAATAACATAAGCACAAAAATGAGAATGATGATAGAAATGGCTGTATTAACGATGATGATGATGATGTTGATGACAACCTGAGGACACTGGCAGGGATCATTTGACCTTCTGGCGCCGCCTCGATGATCGACTGCCAGGTGTTCGTCGAGCAGGGAATGACGAAACCAAAATCAAAAAACCATTCTGAGTACATGTAATGATATAAATCGTTTGCAAAATAAAAATATTTAAATTGAATCAAACTACTTTACGAAATAAACTGAGATTTGCTGATTAAAGTTTAGCATTGTTAACTATGTGATTAACCTTTAACCCTTAAGTATTTCAAATTTGGATTATTTTTTCTTAAAATTTCCAACCTCGGGGAACCGGGTCTCTGGACGCAAAACGAAGATTGATTGATTGATTTGATATTTCAAATTTGGTGTGATATGCACATAAAAATAAAGGCGTTCATCAATATTTGATTTATCTTGGAAACTGTAATAACAAACCTTCAATGCATTTGTCTTTAAAGAGCACACGCTGTTCTAATCTGAATTTTGTCAGTTCTTCAATTGATGAAAAATTTATTTCTCTCGATACAGCTCGACATTTTAAAATTTTTTTTGGAACCCTTGCTTCATGTTCAATGTCTGGAATTGATCTTTAAACAAATTATTATTTTAAAAATATATCATAATTATAATTAATTATGAATAAATAAAATTTTAATCCAAAATTCATCATGTGTTGTAAAACATAGACATCAAAAAAGGTTTTACAATCTTCTATTCTAGAAGATTGTAAAAACATCAAATTTTGATTGTAAATTCATCAAGTGTTGTAAAACATAGACATAAATATCACATTTAGGTAGTTTCTAGAAGATTGTAAAACCATCAAATGTTGTAAAACATAGACAATAAAAAAAAAGAAAAATGCTGCAAAAATCTAACTAAATTAAATCCTAAAATTATGAGTTTTTTTAATCATGAAAATTAAAAATATTTTACATAACATTCACGTAAAAATATTGAAAAAGTTAAATCAATAATTAATATATTAAAATATTAAAAAACTTGTCAAAATTAATAATTAAAAAAATAAACTTTACAGATCATCAGTACTTTGCCACAAAACCTTTCCACTGTCTGCGTCCCGTAAATTCATCCAATTCCTAAATTGAGTGAGAAATAATTATTCAATGTAGTGAAGTTTTTGTACGAAGAAAACTCAACAAACTCAATTATCTTTTGCACTGCTTTGTATTTGCATTGCTCTACTCTACTAACAATTTGAAACCTTGTAGAATCGACGACGGGTCGGACATTTTAAACTTTTACCCAATGAAACAAACAATAATTTAATTTATAATTTTTTAACAAAAAAAATACGTTAAAAAATTTCAAAAAGTTAGAAAAATGAAACAAATTTGTTTACTCATCTATTCGTGAAGGCCATTTTCAACAGGCTTAGAAACGAATGAGTCACTAGCAACGTGCATGGAAAATTTATAAATTTATAATTAAGTAAACATTTATTTACCAATATAAAATTTCTTATTTTATAAAATTTTTTAATTAAAAAACAATTATTAATAAAAAAAATTATAATTTTATTAAATAAACCAAAGAACGTTTGAAGGGTTGTAAAAAAAGTTGTAAAATAATTACTATGTTATCTTTTACAATCTATTGTTTTTTTACTCATGGCGAACGTTATGGGCCAACCATAACAAGATCACAAAATCGTGTTCCTATATATATCCCATCGCATCGGGAAGTGATAGCACTCGTGGAAATTTGGACATACTCTAATTCGCTAGTTTAATTATCGAAGTTGTTATTCAAGTTTTATTGTCGATGGCCAGAGGTGGACAGGAGGAATTTGCTACTTTTAGTTTGTAGTCAGTGAGTGAGTAACATTTATTTTTTTTTCAAAGTTGCTGCTTCTCTTCTTTAACATATGGAATTTGTATTTTGGTTAAATTTTAGATTTATGTGAATTTTTTAAAATTTGATTTGCTGTATTTTTTAATTCGATAAATTCAGTGTTTTAATTACTAGTTGAACTTTACACAACCGTGATTACGCAACATATGCCATCATGGAGGCTCAATTATTTTGTTTCTTCCCTTTCTGGCGTATGTGATGTTATATTGTAGCATGTGATGCCGCCATTTTTAGAATTTTATCATGCTTTTTGTTGATCTAAATTTGGCTTGATAGCTTTTAATTTTTAAAATTAAATTTTTAAAATTATTCACAATTGAAATGCATGTAAATTTTGATTGTATAAAACTTAAATTAAATGTATAAATTCCCTAATCACTAAATTTTGATTCAACTAATTTATAGATTTTGTTTAGAAAGAGAAGAGAGAAATTAGAAGAAAAGTTTCTTTTGTTTTAATTGAATTATTCTTGAGGAAAATTTCTGTTCTCTAAGAAGTCCCTGTTGGTTGAAGGGTAGAGAAAAGTTAGTTTTGAAATTTATTTTTATTGATTTTTGATTGTTGATCTTTATTCAATTTTTTAAATTTAAATCTTTCTAAACAATTTTATATTCATTTTGCAGATTCTGCCTAATTTGGAGTTATGCAGAATAGGCATCCAACAAATCACGGGGCCCAGAACAGGGCTAATGATTATGGATCGGCTGTAAAGAACAGCCTTCCGCCTAATCAACAGTTTGTTGCCAGCCAACCATACCAGCAGTATAGTCGAAATCAGGGACAGGCTATCTATGCCCCCCCAGGCACATTTGATAGTGGTTATGTTTATATGTATCCACAACAGGCTCAAATGGTTATTATTTTGATTTTTTTTTGTAAAATTTTCAATTCTTAAATAATTATTTTTGATTTAATCAATTTTCAAATTTATTATTTAAATTTGAATCGTTTTCTTTGCTACAAATAGGCACAAAGATCGTATGTTATCAATGGCCAGCCAACTGGCATTATGAATCTTTCCGCCTACCCTTATTATACAACTCAAAGTAAGCTGATTTGATTTTAATTTCATTATTTTATCAAATTCATATTTTTTTATTAATTGAATGATTCATATCTATCTATATTTTAAGTTGTGCATATTATTTTTAATTTTTATTCCAATCCTATTTTTCCCACAGCTTACCAAACAGTTCAACAGCAACCACTGCAGCCACCTCAGCCACAACAACAACCTCAGCCACCGCAGCAACCACAGCAGCAACAACAAGTCCAACATCTTCCTCAATATCAAGTGACTCAACATCAATCGCAGCCAGCAAAATCAACTAAAAGAATGATTGACATAGTGAACCCGACAACTGGGGAGAGGATTAATCTCATGGATGTCGCTAGCAAAGAAACAGCTACTCAAGCACAGGTCCCTAATAGTTTAGGGATGGCTGGCGGATCAGGAGGAATATCTGCCAGTGCTGGCAATTCAAGCGTTGGATTTGCTGTTTGTCTTATTTTTATTCAGATTAATTTTGTATAGTTTTTCATTTTTATAATAGACTTTTACATGGTTTCAACATAGTGTGACAGAAAAGAAAAAATTTTTATAATAGTTTTAACGGGAATGCAAAATTTATTTCTTAATATTATTTCAATCTTTAATAATTTTTTATCATTAACACGCTTGATAATTTACTGTTTTAACAGCCCCAGTTCCAGAGAGGTCAACCTCAATTATTACAACAGCAACAGCAATCGATGTTCTATCACGGACCAAGTAACACCAGTGCGGATCACCAGCAACAACATCTTCAACAGCAGCAACATGCATTGTCAGTGAAGGAACAGTTTGCATCGAAAGTGGCAGCCACCCTTCAGACCCACCACCACAGCAGTGATGTGCAGACAAGCGGTGATCAGGAGTCGCCTAAGCAGGCAATTGAGGCTCCCCAGAATATCAATCAAGAACAGCAGCATCACATGTTGCATCAGCACCAAGTGCAACAGTCCATCACTGTTGAGCAAACATTGCAAAAAAATGTTGATTCTTCAAATGACAGTGGTAAATCTTCAAAGCCTGTTGTGGTTGAATGTCAGAAGGAAACAACAAATGTAAATATACAGACGAATTCACATGCAAATTCAATGAACTCTGTAGAAATGGTTTCTTCAATCGCTAATAATGGTTCGACTATTATAAGCAATGTTGTTGAGGAACCAACTCAGCAAAAAAGAATAGCGAATAAAATTGTTGCGTCAAGTGCTCAAGAACAACATCAACCAAACATGCATCAACAGCAACAAAAACATCAACAACAGCCTCTGCAACATCAGCAAGGCAAACAGCACAAACAACAACAAAACTTTCAGCAGCAGCAGAAAAGTAATCAACAACAACAACCTCACCAGCCACAACATCAGCAGCAACAACAACAACAGCAACAAACTATGCTGAAAACCACCCAGATTACTGTAACAAAACCGGTTGTAAAGGAGACATCTAATGTTGAAGCTGCTGTTGAGGACGATGGCGGATCAGAATGTTAGTGTTTTTTGTTTATTTTGTTCTTTGTTTATCATTTTTTTTTATCACCATAATCAGCCTTGCTATTTTGAGTTTTGTATGTAGGGGAAAAGTTGTATGTTTTCCTCTATGTATATGTATATAAGTCTGCCTCGTGTGTTCTAATGTTGTTTGCACATACAACTCTTTTATGTATGAGCACAAGTTGTATGAGATAACAATGTGTGAATGTTAACCAAGGTAACAAAATAGTATTTTCTTTGCGTATGTTTGCCTGAACTTTTTGTATTTTTACTTATATATTTTGTTTCATTGTGATATTTATTCTTCAGCTTGATGTGGTAATTATGATGAGCATTTTTCTGATGATGAAGTTTTTGGTGATAATAATGGAGGCTAAGATATGGTGATGTTAAAAATGTTGGTTACGATGATCACATGATAGTGCAATCAAGTTGTTGAACTTTTACTCATTTATCTTTATATGTGCATGTGCATGTGTGTGTGTGTGTTATGTTTGTGTTTGTTTATTACTTTTATACACACATATACATACAATACATATGAACAGACAATCACACACATACACAGGCACACTCACACATGCACAGATATACAAAAATAGGTATATGCTTCCATAAATTCATACTTGAAAAACAGTTATCCATTTCTATTTGAAGGCAAATGTATATATAATATTGTTTTGCTAATATTTTTTCATAAGATATAAATGTGTATAGTGTAATATACATGCACCCACATGTATATGTATATATATATATATATATATATATATATAAAAATGTATATACACATACACATATATAAGCCAAGCAAAACATTAACATGTTTTAGGTCTTACATGCATATTGTTTTAGACTGAGTATATGAGAGTGAAGTAGTAGTAGAAAAAAGATTATGTAAATAAATATATTAATTTTTAAATATTGAGCAAAAATTATTAATACTTTTGTTTATCTGTATATGTTTAAGTAAGGTATGTAATTGTATATTTATACATGTATATGTTTACATATACAATTTTGTATACATTTTTGTATACGTGCCCATGCAACTGCGTATAAATGGAATAGTTATGCAATGATTATTTCAAATCATGGGTTAGTTATGTACTATTTACTTGCAAAACTCTTATTAAATTTATCATTTTAGTTGAGTTAGTACATTTAGTTTTGTAAATAAATAATAGTCTTAGTTAAATAATTGGAAGGATTTAGAATAGACATGTTTCTTCATCTGATGTATCTCTGTATTTGTATATTTTTATGTATATGTTTGTTCATCTGTATGTTCAATACTTATTATATATATATATACATATAGTGTGTGTATGTATATACAAATGTATTTATAACAAGTAGCTGTACTAGTGGTTTAGAGTTTGTCCTTGCCTGCAACAATTTATTATTCAAATTAGTTTTAAAAAACATTAACTTAGGAGTATTATTAGCTAGGGTGATGTTAGTAATAGTAATCAGTGTATCTACAAATGTCTGTGTGTGTATGTCTTTGTTTTATACATATGTATTTAGTTAAACATACTAAGGAATTTTTGCTGATGTGTCTAGATGTTCATGTTGTTTGTTATATGCCTGTATGAGATAAATGTGCCTTATAAGGTAATGCACTGTTCGACAAAACAACTGCAGAATTATATTATAATTATGTTAAATTACTTCAATTTTGTCACCAGTAGTTATTATTATTATTGATGTTAAATATATTTTATTATTTAATGATGTGTTAATTGATATAAATTTTTTACAATTTTACGATTGCTCTTGATGTTGTAATTGCTATATTGTTATTATGATTAACAGTACTAATATGATATTAATTTTATGTAATGATAATTATAAATAGGGATTGAAACCAAGAGCAAGAACAAAAAGAAGAACAGAGGTGGGAACAAGGATCTGTCCAATCAGGACAAGGTTAGGGTTAGAACTACATACAATTAATTATTTTCTTTACAAATAAAATTGTCACCATTTTCGTCATTCACTATTATAATTTTTATTGCATTGTGAGGTCTATTATTTTCAATGCTTCATTTTTTGGTCAACTTGTATGGCCTGATTATTGGATAATTTCAATAGAATAACAAGAAATTATATGTTTTTTAATTTTAATCTGATAAATTGATTACTGACTTTTTTGATATATAATATTATGATAATATTTAATTATTTCAGCAGCATCATCAGCAGCAGCAAGCTGGGGCTCATCATCACCATCATCAACAGCAACAACATGGTTCCCACCATCAACAACAACAACAACATGATGTGGCAACTACGTCAAAACCCCAAACTCAGCCATTTTTAGAAACGACTCAAGCTAAAACAACAACATCAACAGTTGCTGCCTCACAGCCAATCACAAATGAGCAGCCGCAAGCACAGCCAATGGCCCCAGTTAACTGGTCATCCATTGTCAGTCAGAGGCCACCAGCCAATCAGCAGCAGCTGTCTGCAAAGCCAGTCCAACCTGTAAAGCAGGCAACACCTCCTCCTCCTTCCTCATCGTTCCAACCTGTCAATCAAACACAAGGTGCTATTAATAAACAGAAAACTCAAGCAGAGTCGACATCTCACAATGAATCAAACCCCAACAAGGGCAATGGTAAGCAGGCTAAAAAGGAAGAACCAGTAGCTAAGCAACAAGAGAGGTCCAAGCACAATGTTGCTGAACAAAGGCAAGACAAACCTCAGGACTACAAGAATAGACAACAGCAAGGTTCTAGAAGGCAGAATAAACAAAAGCAGTCGCACATCACTAATACAACCAATGCTTCTAGTACTACTACTTTTTCTTCTGCTACTGCTACTACATCTGATAAAACTAAAGTATCTGATGATAAGAAACAAAATAAAGAACTAAAAAAGAATGATGAAGAAAAGAAAGACAAAAGTGACAAGGTTGAAATTCCAGCTGACACTAAAATGATCAGCAACGAAATTGTAGAAGAGATGGCTGCAAGTACTGCCTCTGTAGATACTAGTAAAACGAGTAAAGTTTCAAGTAGCAAAGTGTCCAAATCTGATGAAAAGATTAGTTCTACAGAGATTAAAGAAAGAAAGGAGACAGCAACAGTGTCTGAGCAGCAAATGACAGCAACCGTCAATGAAGCACAAGCTGTTGATGAACAGCAGCATAAAGACAAACCAATTGAAGAATCATCTTCTTCCTCCACATCACCATATGTTAGGCAATCTACACCACCTTTGGAAAGCACATCATCAGATGATCAAAAGTCAGCAACTACAATGCCAGCAGATATTGCTGATGTCATTCCAGTTGAACCAATAACTGAGCAACCAGTAACTGCTGAACAACCGGCAATATCATCAGTTGTCCATGCTGACTATCCACCAACTATTTCTCAACCGATTACTGACGCGACAACAAAATTCGACAAACTTACTGAACTTGAAAATACTACTCTTACGTTTGCTGCTGCTACCTCTCTTGCTAAAACAACTAGTTCTGAAAATATTTCTGCAGCCAGCACAGCCATTTCATCTGCTACCAGTGATAGTACAGATACATCAACAGTTACTGCCCCAATTTCTAATACTGATCAATCTACTACCAATGCTACTGCTTCAGAAACTATTGCAAGCATAAGTGAAGCAGAGGTTGTTAATAGAAGTGATAGTGAAAATGCACTTGGCGATGGAACTACTGATGATAATAACGGGGATGATATTGCAAGGAAGGAAGTGTTGCCTAGGAAAGGATCAAAACCTCAGTTGAAGTATACATATTCTGAAGGTTAATATTTTTATTTCTTCTTTTATTTTTATCATATTTAATTATCCTGCTACTAATGGTGGTACTATTTAAAAGCTAAGTTAATTATGAATGCATTTATTTGCTTACTTATTTATTCACTAGTTTTTACTAATTTCTTGACTAAACTGGGAAGTCAAATCAAACACCACATTTTTATCAACCAAACCCATCATCACAAAATTCGCCGTGTCAACAATATTCATGACGATAATTTATGTTTTTCATCATCACTGAATAGATCAATGGTCACCACTGAACCCTGAAGGGAAGAAATGTTACGACCGAAACTTTCTGTTGCAAGTTCAATTTTCCGAAGCCATCACTAAACCCGACCTTCCCCCGCTTGACATCGTTCTCAGCAAGGTCAGTGCTTATGTTTTTTCTCTTTTTTGAGATTTTTATCCATTGCAAATTACCAAATACTTTGAAGAATGGGGTTAATGTGTAGCAACTACTATCATATTTATTGTATTCAGAAATTAATCTAAAATATTTGTAAGAAGTTAATAATATAAAAATATGTTTGATTTCAATGTAATAAAATATTAACATAATCACAAACATAATCAGCCAAACCTGAGCAGACAAGATTCCCTCCTGTCGAATGCCAGCGGTGGAGAACAATTTCCAAATGACTTTTCAAATTATGTCCGATCATCATCCTCTTCTATGAACAGAGGATACTCGGCAAAGAAAGGACAAGAAGGTAACAGGCAGAACCAGGCCAAACGACAACTGAGCAACGATCAAGTCCAGAGGAAAGTTATCGAATTTAGGCTTCAGAATGACATAACTCTGCATACAGCTGAAAATGCATGGAAACCTAAGAAAGAAGCTTCAAGTGAAACCGAGGTCTGTATGGGGAAATTAGTAGAAATACTTTAATTTCATTTATACACTCAGTTTCTATCTGTCTCTTAATTGTTTCTTTTTTTTTCTAAATTCACTCTATTTTTTTCTTATCATAATCACTGAAAAATTAAAAACTTTAACTCAATAAACTTTAACATTAATAACAGGTTGTTTACAAGAAAATTCGTGCCATCCTGAACAAGTTAACTCCCCAGAAGTTTCAAACTCTCATTGAGCAGGTCCGACATCTGCCCATCAACACAGAGGAAAGATTGAAAGGGTGCATTAATATCATATTTGAAAAGGTGAGGTGATGATGGTGATTATGACTGTTGATGTTAAAAAATTTATTAATGATATTGGTGGAGTTGACAATTTATTGATGATGAATTTATTTTTTAGTTCAAACATAATTTTGTTTTATTTTTTAAACCAGGCTGTCAGTGAACCAAACTTTGCAATTGCCTATGCCAACATGGCTAAATGCCTCTTTGGGGTTAGTTTATTGTTGTTAATTAATACAATTTTTGTAAATTTGTAATCACCTTTTATACCATCATTATCATTACTATCAACGTATTCAAAATCATCATCATATGCAACATAATCGAAATTTTGTGCTTATCATCATTGCAATTACATAAATTAACCATTGTGACCATCATCACTATTTAACTAACTGACCAACTAACCCCCAACTAACCCATACCATAACAAATGAATGAACAAACAGATGAATGTACCATTGGATTCAAAGCCTGAGGAAACGGTTTCATTTCGGAAGCTTCTGCTTACCAAGTGTCAGATTGAGTTTGAGAAAGATAAGGAGGAGGAGGAGGTGATAGCTGTTATCCAATCCAAGATAGATGATGCTACCTTGAGTGTAAGTTGTTGTGTTGTTGTTGTTGCTATGATGATGATGCCATTAATTTTGCATTCTTTATTTGTTTCCATAAGTTTTTGTCATCAACTAACATAACTTTTGACAATCATAAAACAGGAAGATGATAAAAAAAAATTAATTGAAGAGAAGAACGATGCAATGTGGAAAGCCAAGAAACGTTCACTAGGTAATATAAAATTCATCGGGGAGCTCTTCAAACTAAAGATGCTTACAGAGAAAATTATGCACGAATGTTTGACAAAGTTGTTTAAATTCACTGAGGATGAGGATAGTCTAGAGTGCCTCTGCCAACTTATGTCCACCATTGGAAAAGATATAGATCAAGGCCCATCAAAGGTTGGTTTGATTTGATTGGTTGAGTGGTTGGTTGTAGTAGCTAGTTGATGTGATTGACCTAATATTGATATGTTTGCATGGATGGTTGAATTCATAGATGTATTTCTTGCACAAACGTTATTTGAATGTTTCAAGTTATTTTCAGTCTTGTCATTCATACATTACATTACTAACATTTTCCGTCAACTATTAACTCTCACACTCAGATTCACATGGATGCCTATTTTGATCGCATGAAGAACTTTGTGAACATGAAGAAATCCTCACAGAGAATCCGCTTTATGATGCTAGATGTTATCGATCTCAGGAAATCGGGCTGGGTGCCGAGACGAGAGAACAATCCAAAGACAATCGATCAGATTCACCAGGAAGCCAAACAGGAAGAAGAAGAGAGGCAACAGAAGGCTGCTATGTTTGATCAGGCACAGAGGAAAAAGCAAGGTATGTTTCATTGTATGTGGCTGTTTGTATCGGGGGTATCTGGTTTTGTTTGATTGATTGACTGTTGTTGCTTCTTGGATTTTTTGTTTTTTGTTGTTAGTATTAAATTAAAATGAAAAATTTAATTTATTTGTGAATGGCTGAAACAAAACTTATAGTAATAAATTATATATTAGATATTTTATAATTGATATATCAATAAAATTTTCTATCAAACAATCAGTGAAACACTTCACACACGTTCAAAAAACAGCGGAGCATCGTTTCAACCAGCCCAACATGATGTCTCAATCGTCCAACAATATCAAAGAAGATGGTTGGACAAATGTTTCTAGACCACCCAAGGCCACTCCTTTGGACATGTCGAAAATCAAACTGACCAGGACAAATGTGGATGACAACATACAGTTGGGACCCGGTGGTCGAGGTGGCTGGGGTAGAGGTAGCATGGGTGGTGCTGCATTGAAAGCTGCTGCACCTCCAGAACCTGAAAAACCATTATTAAACAGGTTGGTTTCTTGATTTTTTAAGATATTTTCAAATAAGTAAATCCTCTGCATGAAATTTTTATGTAAATCAATGTTTTGTACGTGTTCATGTTTAATATATTAGTGCGTATCTGTTTAATACATTGTCTAACCAAAAAACAATATCTATTTAGCCAATATCTAAAAAACAGATTTTCCCTCCTCTCAAATTCGATTGATTCAACGACGGACTCATCAAGATCAGGAGCGAGCCTACAGCTTCCATCTCGTGACTCATACAAGGGTAGGTCGTCAGGACCACAGAACCAGTCTAAAGTTCAAACTCTAGGAAGAAGCTCACACGAAAAACCTTCGTAAGTGATGCATGCTTGCTTATATAAATGACTTCTATGCTTGTGCTTGCACATTCATGTCTTATTGTGTATATTAGCTACATTGTTACTTTAACTTTATACAGATATCAATTGTCAGAAGAAAGACCCAAATCACCGCAGCAACAACCAATGATACCCTTTCAGCATTCACATTCACTCCGACCACAACAACCCATCACTGAATCGCTAATGATGACAACGACGCCACTTACAATGACGACGACAACTAAAACATCAGCATCAGTTTTATCATCTGAGGAGCTAGAGCGAAAAGCTCAAAATATAATCGATGAATACTTACACTTGAACGACGTTAAAGAAGCTCTGGAATGTATCGCTGATCTCAACGTAAAAGAAAACGAACTGAACGCTCGTCGATTTTTCTACAAATCCATGGAGTACACAGTTGAGAGATCCAGTCAAGTTCGAAACCAGATAGGCACGCTTCATCGCCATCTATTGAAGAAAAATCTTGTTCAATCACCCTTATGTTACACTGCAGCACTCACCAGACTATCACACTTTGCACTTGATGCAGTTATTGACATACCTCAAATCTGGGAGTACATTGGGGAAATCGTCTGTCCACTTTTCTTGGAGAGTCATGATATTCCATTAAACTTTTTAGTGGCTCCGTTTGCCAGGATCAAGGAAGAGGAAGACTTTGAGTACTGTGGAGCTGACGTTGAGGATAATAGGGCTAGATTGATGGCAGTAGTTGTTGATGCTCTCAGCAAACATCTGGTTAATATTAATATTTAATTTGTGATTAGAATTATAAAAGGATGCTTTTAATTTTGTGTATCTAAGATTTTATTTACGGATGTCATGAATGTGATTCTGCTTTTAAAGTTTATACTTATGAACTGTGTCATTTGGTTGTGTTTTTTCTGTAATGGTTATGAAAAATGTTCTCAATCAAGCTATGATTATTTTTTAATCACAGAGTGTCAAAGTCAAATGAAAAATCTCTGACTCCGACACTTGTTAATTTATTTTTCAATCAAAACCCATTCACTTATTCAATACATGTAGTTGAACTATAACATTGATTGATACTTGCAGGGCCACCATGCAGCCAGTGATCTCTGGAAGAAGTCAAAATTGAAGTGGGAAGACCTGGTGAAATGTACACCAGTCACAGAATTCGTCCGCAAATTTGTAAGTGGATTACCAATAGAGCCATAAAGTGCGAGCGTTTCGTTTTGTATTTTATGTAAATTATATTAGGATAACAGTATTTTTATATAATGAAAGGATAAATAGGTAAAGGTATTTATATATATTGCAATATATTCCTCATTGTCTTTCAACCTATTACGTTGTACTTATTTATATATGTATTTTTATGTATTTATTTGTGCTTCATAAAAATAAAAATGACATTTAAAGTGTACAAATACATTTATAATCAATCTTCGTTTAGCGTCCAGAGATATAATATAATAATAATATAATAATAATATAATATAATAATTAATTTATAATTTATGTATATATAATATATATATATAATATATTGAATAACGATGAAGAATAACCCATACACACACACACACACATATATATATATATATATATAGTTTATAATAACATACGCATTGTAAATATACAAATACATTTATAATGCTTGTGTTATTAGTTATTATAAACTATATATATTTACACGATATAGAAAAAATTCTATATTGTATAAAAGGAGTTTATATCCTATATATTTATGAAAACAAACGCCTTTTTTTATTTTTTTAACAAGAGGCAATAGATCATATTATAATTTCAAAAATTATGAAAAATTACATTACATGTTATAGCCACAAGCGTAAAACAGTGATGCTAAAATGTTACTTATATTTTACTGTGTAGAAACAGTGTTGTATTTAAAGTTCTAAGGTTGTATAGAAGTTCGTTATAAGGAGGTCTGACTGTATATATTATTTATTTTTATGTTATATATGTGTATTATGTGTGCTGTACATGTATATTTCAAGTAAGCATCTGCGTCACTTTATTATTTGCGGTATCGCAGTTTTGTTCCTAACTTCATCAAAAATAACGATACGATATTGAGATCTCGATTTTTTAAAATAATGGATGCTTTTTTTACCGCTGTATATTTATTTGGCTAGCAACAAATTAAGATATGCTTGAAATGAAAGCATCAAAATTAAAACTGAAAATGTACTTATTTAAATCGGAATGTTATAAAAAGTCATTAACGTTATTTTTGATGTGCCAAGCTTATTATTTCCCTTCTTTGGCACGTTATGAGCAGATGCTACCAGTAGATGGTCACATGATGCTATTGATGGCACATTTTCAGTCTGAGCTAATTTGTTTTCTCGCTAAAACTAGTTTAGCAAATATACTTAACTAAAATAAACAGAAACCAAAGTCGTTCAATTCACACAAAAAATCAAATTTACTATTTATTTTTAACTTTTCATGACGAAAATTTTGTCCTGTTTTTCTGATGCGAAGGTTTTTCAAAAATGTCTCGTTTGAATAACGATATGAAATATCTTGTATCGTTATAAAATCTCGACAGCTAACGAAAATAACGTTTTGAGACGCAGATGTTTAATTATGTTTAATGTCAGGGTAAGTTAGAAATTAATGAAATGAAAGGGTATGGATAATCAAAAAGAAATTTTTTCGTAGCTGCCACAAGTTAACAGTTTCAAAAATAATATCTAGTAATAACTATATTATTAAGTCGAATAATATCCATATTAAAAAATGTTTTATAAATAAGGAGATACCAAATGAATAATATATTTGTTTAAATAAGGATCATATGGTAGAAATAATATAAAAAATTATTCATATTATTTACGTTTGAAATTTTCATGATATTGCTTATATAGTGAGCTTAAGATATAAAGCAAGTGTAAGATAGAAAGTTTCGTGTAGAAATTAAGTCGGCCGGGTTGGAGATATTTTTGGGATTTTGCTCGCTAGACTTCTTAAAGATCGTTGAATACTTATTTTCTTTTAACTTATCATCATTGTCACGTCGCTGATAAACTATTATTGGTTCTTAGTAGTTCGTATTTAATATCTCAGTATATTTCTTCAAAAAATAATGGTTGTTTTTCTCAGATTTTCGGACACTTATATAAGACATTTGTCACCGCTTCTCCGTAAGCTTTGATTATAGTTATTAGCGAATCTTACTCGTTAATTTGTTGTCATTTTTTCCTCTGTTCTATGCAGCTTCTTCATTTTTTTTTCTTTGTTCTGAGTTCATCTTCGCCTCTTTCCTTCATTAGTCTCGTATTTTTTATTCATTTGAGTGCACAACTTACTACTTAGTCTTTTTTTTAGATTCAATTATTTTTTATGACACATTTGTTATCTTTTTTAATCTACAATTTCGTCAGTGATATAATATTTGCCGTGTTTGGCAACGTTTGGGTTTCGTTTTGCCAAAACACAAATGTTGGGAATTCAGGAGACTTGAAGTTAAAAGTAACTTCACTTTCGATTGAAACTTTTAAGGTTAATGAAGAAATGACTTGATACTCCTGTGTATTTTATTGTTCGCATCGAACTTTTGATTAAATTAACCAAATATTAACGTTGCAATCGATCTATCAAACACAAAATTAGTCATTAACGGTTTGAAATACGACCACGTTTAATCCGGTGTTCAGTATATTTCGTTGGCTAACCATTTCCAAAGAATAGTGTTACAGACGTGAAGCCGAGATAAGGACTAGTAGTTAGAAATTGCGTTAGGCGCTTCTAAATTGTTTAGAAGGCGTAAATAATTAAAACGGTTGTAAAAAAAAGTCACGTGACACAGCATTTGACACATTTACTAGCAGTTCGGTAGCTATATAAACAATGCCAGGAGAGACAGAAGAGAGGAAAACAGAAGAGAGAGACACACAAGAGAGAGGAAAACAGGTAAGTAATAGACGGAACAACAGTTGACGTAGAATTCGTATATGTGATTTACGTAGTTATTTGGGATTAATTTATTGTTTATATTACTGCTGGTATTAAATAAACGTTCAACTTAGTTTTCGTTTAAAGTAGTTGTGTTCATCTATCGGAAATCTTGAACCTACGTATAAACGAACTCTTGGCTATCGTTGGAAGCTACAACACGGATACCAGGGCTAAAGAACTCAATGTAATTAGTCTGACAAGAGAAGCTTAATTATTGACGATTAGTTGTATTCCGTGATTTACCTGTCGATTAGTTATTGTGCTGTATTCTAACTATTTTATCGATTGATCACAGAAATTCACACAAGTGATTGATTTTCTTTCTGATAAAGTTCATCTGAAATAATTCTGTTCAGGAGTCAAGAATCCACGTTGAGAAAAATAACCATACCCTACAAGTTCAAGGGGTCGATTATAACAATAGTTTTGAAATAGTATGTTTTATATTTAAATGGTTTATATGTTTGCCTCCATATTATTTTGTTGAAATTTATTCATCTATTATACGGTAGTGGCTTGTTAGTTTCAATCACAAAAATTGTTTCTGGGATAACAATATTTTATTCACAGTATCTTATTTTGATCGTTAAAATAGCTAAGTCATTAAAAAGTTATTCTATAAAAAATTTGCAGTGTATTTCTTATCTGCTCTTGAAATCAAAATTGGCAGCAGTTTCTTCATGAACATTTTTTAATAGTAACATAGCAGTGTTAACTGAGTGACAGAGTTGTGAGTTGTCACCAGTTTTTGTCTTGTCAACAAATTTTACGTCAATTTCAAATCTTTGTTTCTAATCAAATCTTAAGGTGACGTAATGGCAAAAGCACCTCGCCCTAAGTTGGTTTTTATTATTTTAAAAAATGAGACTAATAGAGATATTTTATAACTGTTTTATGAGTGAGCCAGTTTTAGATAAACTGTAAATAGTAATTGCAAGCAAATCGCTCGCCGATGTTTTCTATCAATACAAGCTCATTAATGACTAAACGAGTAAGAAAGCCGAGCCAACACCCAGAAAACATTTAAACAACATGATACATGAATATCTTAATGTAAACATAGGAAGATAAAAATAAAAATACAAACATGCAAATACAAAAATACAGGCACATTCACTCACATCACCTCCCAACAGAAAATAGAATACACGATAGAGTCAGAAGCCACACAAGGTCGAAGCAGGAGGAACAGATTGGTTTCTGTCAACGAGAATAAAAACGAACTCATCGATCTCTTTGCTAATACCAACACGACATTTCAACAAATATTTGATTGGATACATGTAGGTTCTTGCTGCTGTTATCGTTGTTCTTTATGAGTTTATATATTGTCGTTGTTGTGGTTGTTGTTTTTTTTTAATTTCTGACGTCTTTTACTACTGCTTTGTTTGTTTCTTATTATTATTTAAATTTTTTGGTGTGTGTTTTTTTACTTTTTTAATTACGTTAAATTATAATTTTTTGTTCTATTTTTATTGTATTTTTCATCATTCATAACTTTCCATTTTCCATCCTCTGCTTTTATACTTTCATAAGCAGAGCGTTGCCATCTATAGAAAAAACTTTTTTTCATGAAATTGTCAATCTACTTTTGTACATTGTGTAACCTAGAAATGATGAAATGGACGCATACAACCAACTTAGAACTACTAGTACTAAAAGACTTATATAAGTATATCCATATATTTCACTAATCTGAATACTTTAATTATATCACTAATTTCAGGACAACATGTATCTGTCTGAGGAGAGAGGCAATCCCATGGACCTCAAGTCTGTGAGTGACTGCTGTTCTGCTCTATGCATGAGTTGCCTTTTAAGTTAGTTGATTGATTACGTGATTGGTCGGTCGGTCGATCGATCGGATGGTTGGTTTGGTTGGTTGGTTGGTCAGATGGTGAGTCGGTACGTTAGCTAATTTTAGCATCTGGTGGTTTGGTTGGTTGTAATATCTGTTTTTTGAACCATGAAACCATGAAATCATATTTCCACATTATTTTAAACTGATTTATCATTTCCTCTTGATAATAATTTAATGATTTCCACATCATTCTACCACATCACAAAAAAACTTAATAACCCACCATCACTTCAGAACGCTCCGACTCCGACGATGCTTACCAGTTGGAAGAAGAGCGAATGGTAAAATTTTTGCCGGTGATCAAAACGCTGACTGTCGACCGACCCGATCGACAGGTCGAAATACTTTTCGGATTGCAAGACCTGGCCGCCAGACTTTCTCATCCTCCTTGTAAGAGCCTTTTTGCTTGTCTGTTTGTTAGCTTGCTTGCTTGTTTGTTTGTTAGCTTGTTTGTTTTCTCTTTCTTTTCCTTATCCCAAACAAAGTCTACAAAAATCGGCATTTTAGGAAAGTTTTGTTCTAAGCAAAAAGCATAGTTTTAATTGGCTTAGTTTTGTTTTAGCTCTTTTTTGTGTCTTTAGAGTACTTTCAATTATTGAATAATCAAAAAAAAAATTACCAAAAGGTTTTAATTTATATTTAAATTCACAATTCAAATCGTAATGGTATTTAACGCTTAGCACTATTCGAATTACCGTTTTAATAAATTGATTTAGGACTGTTATAAACTGTGTAACAAAAATTTTTTGAGTTCATTATTTGTTATGATCATTTTAAGGAATTGCGCAATGTTTTTTTATTTCTTTACAAGGGATACCGATTTCATAACTTTTGCTTTCGTCATGTTGTTCGTTTTACTGGAAAACCTGCATAGGTAAATTATATCTAACCATCCAAACGAAAAAATGTGACGCAAACGCAAGTGACTGTGCCAGAACTTGCTAACTCGTTCCTAATTGGTTGTTTAGAAAATGGCGGACGTTTCATTGAGAAATGACAGTGTTGCTTATACAAAAATGTAATATAATAAGTCATAGGCGTTGCAAGAGGTCTTGTGGCAAACCCAAATCTGTCGGTCGTTTTTTAAAGCAGCAGGTGTTTGTCGTTAAGTATCTCGAGGGCATTGATATTCCAACACCAAATCAGTCAGCAATCTACAAAGAAACATTTTCAAGAACCTGTCAAATGTAAGAACACTGTTCATTTTACATTTAGACAACAAAGGCATTGAATGTCAGGCTGTGGCTCTCCAAGGGGAATATAAAGGAAATAAATTGAGTGCTATTAAACCTTCAACTAAGATTTTTCTGCCATTTTAGCCCTTTCATTTATTTGATGCCAAAAACACAAAACACGTTGCACAAAATTGGTTTTTTATTTGGTATTCATGGACCGGTCATAAGTTCAGTAGTAATTTTTTCGCCTTTAAGATCTCGAAAAATTCGACGGTTCCAAAAGAGTGCTTTTCAATGTTTTATAAACCACTGGAAAACAGATGAATCTGCAGCCAGCAATTATGTGAATGCGCAATCCAAACCAGTCAGGATTTGTACGAAACCCATCAAAACAACTAACAAGGATAACTTTTCTTTGAAATTCATTTTTTATAATGGCATAATTATGGATGATTTGTGTTTAAAAAATTAAAAAATGTTTTATATTTGCAGCTCTTAAGTTTGTTTTTTAATTATATCTATATTTTTGGTCACTTGATGCGTTGGCGAAAGACTAGGAGAAAAAAAATTTAGTTTCATTTGTCTCTGCGATGTTTTCCCATCAAATCATCCTTAATATATAATTTTAATCCACTATATATAAAAGTTCATCTATTATCTTTATTTATTATATGAGGTATATTGTATCACCTCCGCGGTGATGTCAGTCTGTTGGTTGGTTTAATTTGTTGACTGTTTTACGTTTTTTTGATGAACAAATTGATTTTATTATTTCAAGTCATAAAAACATGTCTATATACTTATTCATACGTACATAACATACACGTATAAATACAAAATCGTACGAACGTACACACATAAGCATACAAACTTATACATAGAATCACGGACAAACAATAGCTCACACATACAATCACACACACGCAGTACTATTATACCGTCTATTCGAGCTGCTGTACGATGCAGAAGTTACCATCGAACCGGCATTCCAGGAGTGGCGAAGTGACCAACTTAGGTCGAGTCAAGGAAAAGGAGTTGCCCTACAATCGGTCCATCGCTTCTTCGATTGGCTGGCAGAGGAGGAGAGGGACAATTCAATAGCCAATAGGAATGAAGATTAAATGTCGTGTTAGCTTCTGATTGTTTGTTGCGTCGTTTTATTTATTTTTACTCGTAATTATTCATGATGTTATTATCATTACTATGAACATTATCATTGTCATTTATTATTATTATTATTTATATTATTATTATTATTATTATTAAGCTAGTTATGCTATTGGTGTTTGTGTTTACTTTAATACTGTATGATGCCTGTACTATTCATGCGTTCGTGCGTGCGTGAGTGAGTGTGTTTGCGCGCGTGCCTGCGTATACGTGTGTGTCTGTGTGCGTTTTTTGTATATACATTAGATTTCCTTTCACAAATATTGTGTTTTATTTTAATCTTATTTTAATTTTGGAGTTGAAGTCCACGAGAGAGTTCCGTGATTAAGTCTTAAAGTTGTTCCTTTTTATCCTGGCAAGAAGGCTATGATGATGATGGTGATGATGGAGAAGATGTGACGATGTCATCATCGTCACATCTATTATCATTTTTATCGTTTAATGTTATTTTATTTTTATCTTAAACGTTAGTATTTGCCATTCTTTTATCATTATTTGTTATCATTATTATTGTTATTATATTATTATTTAATATTGTTTATTATTATAATATTATTATTATTTGATATTTATTATTATTATTATTAATTGTATTTTTTTTAAGAGTCGGATAACGTTAACTATCATTCATTGCCTTCTTTTATATAATTTTTATTTTCTATTATTATTCTGAATTTTAATAATTTTAATAATAATATTATTATTAACATTCTTATTATTATTATTATTATTATTATTAACATATTTATTACTGATGTTGTTTTGGCGTTTTATCAGTTATTGAAATCACCGTTTTATATATATAGATATATAACTTATGTATGTGTATATACATTATGTATATATATTATATATATAATGTATATTATATATATGTGTGTGTGTGTATATGTATGTATATACAATGATAATTTTTTGTGATGATGACTATTATTTTAACGTTCTAATTCAAGTTAGTAATATTATTTTTGAGTGAAGGGTGAGCATTCATTATTATGATGAAGTTGAATTATTATCCTTATTTATTAATTATTTTCATTATTCAACTAGATGATTGGTTATTTATTTATTTTAAATTATTCTTTTGAATTTACTTTCCTTCGTTCAAATAGCAATTTTTACCTTTTATCTGTTTCAGGTTTCGCTCATTCATAAATTTATTCATTTCTTCTCTCATACATTCATTCATTGGATATATCATTCATTCATTCATTTATTCAATCATTCATTCATTGGATATCACATTCATGCATTCACTCACTGGATTAATTCACTCATTCATTCGTTCATTTGGATGATACTTTAATTTTTCTCCAACCATACATCGTTACATGTCCCAACCTTTAATTTTAGCGGAAAGCTTTACGCTTTACAACCTCCATAACCTCACTTCTCGCAGCGAACAGAGTTGAACGTACACATGTGCGTACATAATTTGTACACATTTGCGGACACATACATACACGTGCACGTTATACATACCTACATACATACGTGCGTGTTGAAATAGGCACATAAATATGTATATAATTGCGTGTGTATATACATGTATGTATGTGCGTATATATATATATAGTGTTTATATATATGTGTATATATGTACATGCTTATACACTATAATCTAAAACATAACGAATAGGCAAAATAGCATTCTTCAAAGAATTTATTTTAGGTATGCGCGTGTTTATTATTTAAAGTTATTTTCAGTTCTGAGTCAAACGGCCAGCCGGACACAATTACAACACTTGCAAATAACACATCCAACCAAGTTTCATCACCTATCATTAACATTTTAGATGTCCCCAGATATTCAAACACCTGATTCAGTTTGAATATTTTCCGGGAATAAATTTTACATTTCATTTCTCAACTGCATTAAATGTGGATAGATTCAATTAAATAATACAACCGGTTTCATCGGTACGATACCGACCAACTATTCCCAGCCGGCCGATTCCTGATTATCAATCATAACAACCGTATAATATAATATAATCTAATATAAGGTAATCTAATAAAATATAATATGCTTCTTATAGCTTCTTAATATAACGGTAGAAATGAACGCAATCGGTCATTCGAGAACATATATATATATATATATATATATATATATATATATATATATATATATATATATAAATTTAGGTTTGAAATGATTACTTTAATAATTTTTTAATTTCTTTTTATCTCTAAATTTGGAAATTGAAATTAATTAATTTTCTTCCTTCTTTCAGTTATTTTAAATATGTTATATATTGATATAAATATATATATATATACACATATATTAAATATGTTATATATAAATATATATATATATATATATATATATAGGTTGCTTATTAAGAAGTTTTGGAATGTAGATATATGCATGTGTGTCTGCTGAACCTTCGGAAGTAATTATCTGTTAATATTATTACATATAATATTAATGATAATTAAGAAATATTAATTATAGAATGTTGTTAATTATTATAACAGCTATTACTTTTTTAATTGTTTAGTTTTCACGAATACAACCTTTTATTTATTCATTCGCTCATTAATATATATACATATATATACATATATATATATATATATATATACATATATATATATATATATACACATATACACACACATGATTTAAGTGGTTATCTATGTGTATATTAAGATGTATGGAAAAATTGCAATAGATCTATTACACATGAATGAATATTAAATTGAAAATTTTAATTTATTATAATTAATCGTTTATTATGGAGAATTAATTGATAGGTTAGCTTTAACTTTGTTGATGATTGGTGCTGGTTGGAGCATGCGATGATTCATTATTATTGATTATATAATGAGAATATGTAATGAACTTTCATTTATATAATAGTCGCATTTATAAATACACTGTATCCGTAATTACGATTATATATAATAACATTATATATAATATAAGATTTAATGATGATGATAATGATAATATTACAAAGTATTAATAAAAACGTCGTAAAAGATTATCTAGATTTGTAATGTCCCGTTAATTCCATTGCCCGATTTTGTCTACCACTTGCCCAGACAGGTCCAGTTTTAACTCACACCGGGTTTAAACCGTGGCATTGTACCTCTCAATTGTACAGCTTTCGTCACTAATTTAGGTGCGGTTGTTGAGGAATGTTCGATTTAGTAAGACTTCGCCTTTAGTTATTACTAAAGGCGAAGTTTGTTGTCGCCTTTGTTGTCGATTTATAAATTGGGCAATCTAAGACGAGTAGAAATAATTTTATTAAATTAAGCAAAACCAACAGTAACTATCTAGTGGGAACTGGGAAAGGGAAGGCAAAAGTAAAGAAAAGAAAAAGTAGTAATTAAATTCAAACAGGTTTAAAAATTATAGATTGTTAATAACAACGATGAAGCATTTAGTCCCCTACACGATCAATACGTCACCGAACCACTGATTAATGATTATATGTATTTCCTAATTTGCTATGATTTTTGTGGAAAAGCCAGCTTTTAATTTAAACATTGTTTGGGAATGGAAATGAGATCGTAAAAACGGGGAAATCTAACTTGTTGTATTTTAGAATAGAACTTTATTTATAGTACTTTAGAGTTTAAACGGAGTTGGAAGCATAATTTGGGAAAATACAATAGAGCAAGTTCAGTCAAACTTCATGTTCTATTTTTTAAAACTGCATTGCTACTGATTTGTCTCTGCAAGTTTAAATGTGAACTTATGTCTACAATGGCGCCTGTCGTGAAGTTTTTAGAAAAAAATTTAAAATTAGTTGAACTTGTAGATTTAGTAAAGAATCCAGAAAAATGCATTTGTTCGATGGTTTTATTTTTCTTTTTAGAAATTTTCGTCAATGTCTTTGTCATTCACAACATCAAATGTGAGTAGTTCAAGTTCTGCCCACCACACCACATCATTTCATGCATCATATTCATTTCATTACAAATTTAATTAAATAAAATTGAATGTTTAAATTGAAATTTTAATGAAATATTTTATTAATAATAATTGAATTAAATATTAATAGTTATTATGTAGAAACTTTTAGTTTTTACTTAGTAATGTTTATTTTATTTTAAGTTTAGCATGGAATGCTAACAAATAGCTCTTAATAGCTAAGCTAACACTAACAGTTGGTTTATGACATGTTTATTTATTTTTATTGAATTATTAAATTTATAAATAGATAGATAGATATAGAGAGCATGTAACTCAAATATTTTCAATCTTATTTGTATTTGAGTATCAATGAAATTTTAAATCTTGATATGAAAAGTAATGATTAAGTGTTGCTAAATTAATCAAATTTTCAATATTAATTAATAATCTTAATCCTCGTTTGACTTTACTTACTACGACACTGATAGACACGGAGATTGACTGGAAGGCATACATGCAGGAGGTGGAAGGAGTGATCAACGGAACGTATGACTACTACCATTTAAAAGGAGACACTGGACCACTTGTGTTGGTTCATGTTTTTACATTATCATGTATGGATACATACATGCTTAAACACATACTCATAGATACGTGCATGGATGCACACACACACATAAATGGATACACAATTACATACATATTTATGTACAGATATTTATGCACACAAGTGCATGCATGCATTATTTTTTTTTACGTATTATATTTTATTTCCATTTGACATTTATACAGAATATTAACACAATATACAGATGCAAATGACTAACAATTTTAAGAAGTTGAAATAAGTACCAATTAGGAAGCCAATTCTTGTTACAAATGATATTGTCACAAAAAAATGTTAAAATACAAAATCTAGAAATTATATATATATATACATAAATAAAAATATAAAAATACAAATTTTTTTAAAATTCTAAATAAATACCCAATGGATATTCTTCCCATTTAGGTATCCAGGAGGTTTTGTGTACTTCTTCATGTTCTTGTACCATCTGACCAGCCGTGGGGCGAACATAAGATTGGGGCAGTACGTATTTGCCTACCTCTATCAGTGCACACTACTCGCAGTCTTCTTCATCTATTATAAGACCAAAAAAGTTGTTTTACCTTTTTTGGATTTGTTGACATAATTTTTCATATTTTTTATTTCTTGATAATCTTTTATTTCATTTATATCCTGCAGGATGTGTATTTTTAATTTTTTAGTTGAAGAGATGATATATATCTATTATGTTTATTTTTAAATATTAATGAGATAGATAATAATTATAGATATTTTGTTAAAATACTCACTCAAATTTATGCCATGTTTCTTTTTAACTTATTAAGTAATTATTTGTTGGTGTTTAGGAATCTATCAAAAGAATATTGTTATCAGCATGAGAAAAGCATTGCGTTATAACATGGAAAATTTGTAAACTAATTTAACTTCCAACTGTTCTAATGGTATTTAACATTTTAACAAATTGAAATAATATTAAACAAATGATGACAAATGATAATATCATTTCTAAATAACAACCGTAGGTACCTCCCTATGTTTTCTTCTTCATGTGTTGCGCCTCGTATCGCATCCATTCCATATACGTGCTGCGTCTCTTCAACGACCCCGTTGCCATCACTTTGTTTTACGCCAGTGTCTGCTTTATTCTTATTGATAGGTGGAAGACGGCTTGTCTCATTTATAGGTTGGTTGTTTGGTTGGTTAGTTGGTTGATGGGTTAGATGGTTGGTTGGTTGGTTGGCTGTTTGGTTGGTTGGTTGGTTGGTTGGTTGGTTGGTTGGTTGGTTGGTTGGTTGGATGGTTGGTTGGTTGGTTGGATGGTTGGTTGGTTGGTTGGTTGGTGGGATGGTTGTTTAATTAGTTGTTAGGTTGATTGGCTTGGTTGGCTGTCTTATGTTTTATTATCAAATTTATCAAACATATTCACCACAATCTCAATTGTTATCATAGCTATCATCATCATTATAGCGATTTTCATCGAAACACTATCACACTTATCATCACCCTCTGTCAAATCAGTGCAGCAGTATCAATAAAGATGAACATCTTGTTATTTGCTCCCGGCCTGCTCGTCCTCATGTTACTAAGGTTCAAGGTCACTCAGGTGATCCAACTACTCTCTATATGTGCTGGCCTACAGGTTTGTTTGTGCACGTGTGTGTGTGTGAGTGTGTGTGTGTAATATATGTGTGTGCGTTTGTGTGCATGCGTGTGTGTGTGTGTGTGTGTGGGTCTACATGTCTCTAGGATTAATTTATTGTGAGGATATATATATATATAACACACTTTTACTATCTTACACTGTTTTCAGATATTCCTGGGACTGCCGTTCTTAGTGATGAACCCGGCTGCCTACATTATCCGATCATTCGAATTCAGCAGACAGTTTCTCTTCCAGTGGACTGTTAACTGGAGGTTCCTGTCAGAAGAAATTTTTCTGGATAGGAGATTTCACGCACTGCTTCTATTGGCACATCTCTCTTTTATTATCTACTTCACTTTTACTCACTGGACTAGGTCAGTGTGATTGGTTGTTTGGCTGGTTGGTTGGCTGTCTGTCTGTCTGTCTGTCTAATTAAATGAATGGACGACTGATTGAATTTCTTCTTAGCAAACTTATTTTTTAACATTTGTCTGAAAGTCAAATCAAGATCAAGACTACGATCAAGACTTTATAAATCTGTGATACGTCGGTGTTGTTATATGGTGCAGAAACATGGCCAATGACAACCAAACTGGAACAACAACTTCAACGAACCGACATGAAAATGCTCCGATGGATGCAACGAATTAGTCTGAAGGACCACATCAAATCTACCGAAATCCTGCGTCGTTCTGGTTTAGATGATATAAAGGACGAATGCCGGCAACACCGTCTGCGGTGGTTTGGTCATGTCAAACGAAGTGGAAACAGTGCCATAACTTCTCTTGCAGTTGTTGAAGTACCTGGCACACGTCCCAAAGGCCGTCCAAAGAAGTCCTGGTCGCAAACAATCGAGCAAGACATGAAAGCTCTAAATTTAAATGAAATGGATACACTGACCGTCTAATTTGGCGCAAAAAGTTGATGGCAAAGAAAACAACGTCCTACCTCGGGAAACCGGGTCTCTGGACGCAAAACGAAGATTGATTGATTGATTGTCTGAAAGTCAATATATCTTGTTTTTGTTTCATTTGAAATTTTATAAAAATAGGCTTTCCTCAAATGTTCAATTAACGTTGACAGAATATATTTCTTTTATAAATTTTGTACCAAACGTCTAGGAGGTATGGTGGAGTTAGGGCACTGTGGTCATCTGCCGTCGGACATCGGGATGACACCCCTCTTGACCCTAATAGTAAAATATTTATTTCATCTTTTCTGTTACACTTTGATAATTTTTTTCTTTTTATTTGTAAATTTTCATTTGAAATCGCAATTTTCGATTTATTGTTTTGTCCAAATCATTCCTCTGATGACCCGTAAAAAAGTGTCTTCATAAATATTTCTTTATATTCATTTTTATTATCTCATTTAAGTTATTGTTCAAATAGCTAACAAGATTCATAATAAAAAAAAATGTCTTTTAATAAACTTATTTTTATTACAATTACTTGAAACGATTTGGTGAGGTTTTATCTCCCCCCTCACACGAGCAGCAATAGTTCTAACGTTGTTCTCGAGCAACTTGCTAGGAATGTGCTTCAGCAGGTCGTTACATTATCAGTTCTACGTTTGGTACTTTCACACGCTACCCTATTTATTCTGGTCTACTAACTTATCCACTGTTTTTAGGTTGGTGTTTGCGTGTGGGTGCATACGTGTGTGTGCGTGCGTTTGTGTGCTGTAGTTGTATCAGCATGTAATTCAATAACAGTTTTTGTTTATGTTTTGCCACATTTTGTCGTTGCCATATTGTATTCTATTTAGTATTTCAAGATTGGTCTGATATTTCATTACATTTCTCTATTTTTTATTCATTTCTTCATATATCATGAAATCATATTTGAAGTGACTGGTGGAATAATTTGGTGAGTATTGATTTCATAAATTGCCAGGTTACTATTGCTAGGCGTTATAGAATTATGTTGGAACACATATCCGTCTACAATTTACAGCAGCCTGGCCTTGCACGCCTCTCACTTCATCCTTCTTATCTCTCTTATAATTTCCGAACGACGGAGGAAAGATGAAATCGTCGAGAAAGAAGAGACACGAAAAACCGATTGATTTTGATTCATTTGTTAATAAATTTTATTTTAATTTTAAGTTCATTTTATTTTATCGTATCCTATTTTCTTTTGTTCGTTTGTTTTAAAGATTGGTTTGGTATCTTATTGTATTGCAGTTGCGTGTGTTTTAAATTGTTGATATTTGAAATTTTCAGTGTGGAGTTCAGTTAAATAGAAAAAATTTATTTCAAGAAAAGTTTAGTTTTGTCTGTTCAAGTTTTTTCGTGAGGCCTGGTTTATACGTTGTTGCAATAGCAGCTTTCATGATTTTGGTTGTAGCCTGGCTGCTGGTACAATAATTTTTTATCATTAATAGTCGCCTCTTGGACACTTAACTCAACCAGCAGTTGAGTTAGGGCGGTCAAGAAGTCTCCTGAGCCACAATGTGTGGATGTGGAAGCCAGTTGACCAGTTTCAAATGCAAGCAGTCCTTGATTTTCAAAGTGCCATTTTGCCGATGTGCAAAAATGCCTTTTTAAAATTTTTTGTCTGTTGAAATAATTAGTTAATACCTGCAATTAATTAGTTTAGCCACCAGTTAGAGTTGGAAGAGGTTGTCAAAGACCTCACCGGACGCAAAAAATCGTACGACCACCTGATTGTTGTACGACCACCTGATTGTTAATCCAGGTTGCCTTGTAAACTGAAATGTATAAATTTGAAGTATTTTTTTGGTGCTTTGTTTAGTTTACAAAATTTTGCCAAAAAAAAATAAAACAGCGATAAAAAGCTTCTTAAACGAATAAATAGAAAGAAAAGAAGGTAAACATGAGCGGTATTGAAAAGTTGGAGGATGAGGAGGTCAGGATGTACATGAAGGAGGTGATTGTCAGCATGGCCGCCCAACTGCACGACGCCAAATCAGTCCAGGACATTCAAAACAAACTGCCCATGGCCGAAGAATTCGATGAAAACTTTCACAAGTTTACATAGTTTTTTTATTTATTTCATATATAATATAAATAATTATATAATATATTTATTATATTAATATTATAATATTTAATTTTTTTTAAAGTTATTTAATCAATGTTTTTATTTTTCAAAAATTTGTATTTAATATTAATTTATATTAAAATGTTATTATAATTTTTTTTTATTATTGAATTGTTTAATTTCAATGTCAAATCATTTTTAAATAAATTACAAAGTAATAGCAGTGTTAAATGATTGAAATTTCATGAAAATTCTTGTTTGCTAATATTAATTAACTAATTAATTAATTAATATAGTTTTTAGAAAATCTCAACTGAATGTAACTTAGATTTGCTTGCAATGATTATTTGTTTTTATATTTGAAGTTGAAGAGTGAAAGATGAGAATAAAGTATGAAAATTTGTGGGGAATATTTCTTAAAATGTGTAAAAACTAGAAAAGCATAATTTCTCAGCCATGTTATTTTTCCAGTCAATGTTTCGCCGATTTCTTAATAAATAAATATTGAGTATTTTATGAATTCAAACATTGAAACTTTCAGATATAGCCTGATAAAAGCCATAAAATCGAGCATAGAATCAACATTTGGATCAGCCATAGACAAAGAAATGGAAAATTTAGCTTTGAAACATGTGGACCAGATGATTGGACAGGATAATCTCTACATTGATCAAATCTCTCACAAACTTCTGCAATCACAGGAGTAAATTTATTTTCAATCAAAGTTAACTTGTTTCAATTTATTCTCTATTTTATTCATACTTAATTACAATAATTGTTATGAATAATATTTTGAGTAATCATATTATAATAGCGATTCAATTATTTTCTCATTGCCAGTTACAAAAACCTGTTAAACAACATAACGACAAAAATGAACATGGCAGCTGAATACTTGAACGAGAATTTCATCGAGGAATTTCCTCCTCCTCCCACCTTAACTTCCTACCGCCTAAGATTAGGAGACGACGACGAAGACGACGACGTCGAGGAACTGATTGATAGTTCGAAGAGTCAGGTGTGGATGAATAAAAGAATGGCTGGGGATGGAATGAGAAAGAGAAGTGACGCCATGTTATTTAGTGATTGCGAGTCTTCTTGTGAGGAAACATTATCTGGTCATGTCAGTTTCTACTACCTTTATTATTATTATTATTATTATTATTATTATTATTTATTAATAATAATTATTTTCATTATTATTATTATTATAATTATTATTTTAATTATTATTATTATTACTGCTGCTTCAGAGTACAGTCATGTTTCTGACAAACGAAACATTACAAGAAATAGCATACAAGTTGAATAAGAAAAATCCGTTTGAGGTTATGATAACGATGATGCTGATTTTGTTGTTGTTGGTGATGATGGTGATGATGATGATGATGATGATGAGAAGGATGGCGATGATGATAATGATAATGATTACGACAATGATGATGTTGGTTATGATGATAATGGCATTTCTTTTTAGGACATTAGTAATAAGTTTTTGTTTATTTTTTGGTTTATTAAATAATGAAAATGACGTTTCTAATGGTGGTTTTATCACTATTATATATAACCTAATTCCATTTTATGATTTGATTCACATTGTGCGGAAGGAAAAATGGAAAATGTAACAACTACTGGAAAGATAGCAGGGAAAAGTAATCGCGGTCGACAAAGAATAACATTCGTGAAGTCCTTGTGTCACTTGTTGAATATCACCACATTTCAACTATTACAAAGCGCTAAAAGATCGGGTTTTGTGGAGGTCGATGGTGACCAATGTCCTGAAAGGATAAGGCACGAGAGAGAAGAAGAATCTGATTCTAAAAATATCATTCCCACTTAGAAATAACTTTTAATGATAATAACAACTTTTCTCTGACCGATCAGATTCGAAGATCCGCCCTCAGGAGTTTATTGGCCAACACCAGTGTACTCGACCTACCGCACGTCGTTTGGCCTTCCATTCGGAATGAACTCTTCCATATTCTGACTGATTTCAGTCAAGATTTGTGGGTTGGTTGACTGGTCGATTGGTTGATTGATTGGTCAATTCATTGACTGATTGATTTGGTGGCCAACCGACCTATTGATTGATTAATTGATTGGTTGATTGATTGATTGATTTATTGATTGATTGATTTATTGATTTATTTATTTATTTTATCAAACCGCAGACGCAAGCATTGAAAATAGTTTCTCGCGGTTTAACTGGATCGTCGGTCTCTTGCAGTCGAGAAATGTTTCAGATTCTAGGTCAGGTTGCATAAATTTGCATACTAATGAAACTATCTGAAAATAGAAAGTTTTCATATTTGTATCTTTGAGTAGTTTAATGAGATAGAATCATAAGAATTAAGTGAATAACAGAAACACGAGCAAGAAAGTTTAAAAAAGGTTACAGGTCAATTACACTCCTCCTAGGTCCAGAGGAATCAACAGCACACAAACATCGTATATGAATACATGCTAAACGACGCATCACACAGTGTTCGAACCAGGTCACTGCGAAACAGCAACAGGCGACGTTAACAAATAAGCCAGTCAGAAATATACAATCAATCTTCACGGATTCTGTTTTCAGACTGTTTAGCATACTTTCCATTCATCCAGGCCATAGATACACTATACATACGGAATTAAATTTTATCTGGTAGTAGGCAGTTCGTCGTATGACCTCCAGTTTTCTCAGGTATCCAGATCTTTTTCTTCTGCATTTTTGCGGTCTGAATCATGAATTCTTTCCAAGAATTTGAAATGATCATTGATACTTTTTTTGAGGGCTTGCGGCATGCATCCACCTTTGTTTACATCCACCGTTTGCAATAATAAGAAAAATAATAAATAATAATAAGAATAATAATAAGGAGAGTTTTTTTTGTATTTCTGCATCCATTTATTGTTTGATTGATATTTGCAGTCGACGTTTTGAAATTGCAATTCAATCCCTCCTCCATTGCTGGCGACGACGACGACGAACGTAATGATGAAGGAAAAGATGGTACTGATGACGATGGCGGTGGTCGTGATGATGATGATGATGTGAAGAAGGAGGATGACGACGATGAAGATGACAGTCTGCTTCTAGATTGTTCTAATACTTTCATTGAGAGGCTATTGAGAGCTGTGAGTTGATGATGATGATGATGAGGATGATGATGGTGATGATGATGGTGATGGTGATGAGGATGACAACAATAGTCATAATGATGATGGTGATGACGACGACGACAATGATGATGATGAATTTTCCATTGCAGTTCCGACTACTTAATCAGTACCAGAGACAACTTTATGACAAACATTCAGAAAAGTATTTTAACTTATTTTATTCATTTACTTTTTTAATTTATTCATTCATTCATTTGTTCATTTATTCATTCATTTGTTCATTCATTCTTTCATTCATTCATCCGTTCCTTCGCACGTTCGCACGTTCGTTTGTTTGTTCATTCATTTATTTGATCATTTTATTATTGAATTTTGTAATATATGTTGAGAATTTTATAACAACGCTTATGTCCTCAAAAATCTATTTAATTTGCGCCCTATTGACGGTGCGTTTTTATATATTTTAAATAAAATAGAAACATGTCAGATGCCCTGAAGCACACTTTGTCCCTATTGGCTATGGGAAATTTGAAATCAGCCAATCATACGCTTTCTCACGGTGTCAAATCTCTGTTGACACCAATTCGATTTATCTCATTGGTCGATCATAAAGCCCTCTGGTTTACCAAAGCAATGGTTGGTTGTATGCTTTGCGTATATTTTATTCAATTATGCATATTTATTACATTTTTTAATTAAAAATACCAAATTTTTTAATTAAAATAATTAATTTTATTATGAAATTTAATTATTTTAGCACGGTTGTAGCACAGGAGTCCACGTTGTCAATCTTCTGTCTTCAGATACTTCACTGGTTGCTATATATATCTATATATATATATATATATATATATATATATATATATATATATATATATATATATATATATATATATATATAGTATATCTTGACCTAATTCTAGTCGAAATATATATATATATATATATATATATATATATATAAATTTTTTCGTAATTTTTATTATTTATATAGTAATATAATTATTTGGAAAGTATTTATGTGTTTAACTATGTGATCAATTATGTGATCAATTATGCGTTATTGTAGGGTAATGCTATCTTGTTTCTTTTTTATTCAGCTTTCGAGAGCCATTCGCACCATCATCAAATTCGCCCTGAAAACGAAACTGAAACTAAAAAATTCGCAAATGTTAGCTCAGCGAGAAAAACCAAATATATCTAAAAATAGCCCGATCAGTGATCTGCCATTTACTTACAAATTAAACCATCTTGACCTAATTCTGGTAATTCACGATATTCGATTGGTCTCAAGTCTGTTGAGATCGAAATTAGGTCGCCAGCTGTTTCCTGTCAGAATATTAAAGATTAAGAATGTTAAAAATTGTAATGGTTGGAATTAGTTTTTAAAATACATTTTTCACTAATAATTTTAGATTAAAATCAGCAAAATGATTTTTTTATATGTTCGTTGAAGTTTCTCTGGAGAACGCTGTTCTGTGTCTGATAAGTCTCTTTGCCAATGCATGTTAGTGATGATGACGACGATGATGATGCTGATAATGATAGCGATGATGATGATGATGATGAGAATGTGGAAAGAAATATGAAGAAATGTAAAATATTTTTCTTTCCAGCGAAGAGCTTTCCACACTCACCCTCCTCATCTTCCTCCTCCTCATCATCATCATCATTGGATCCTTGCACTATATCATACGAGTGCGTTAAGTGCATATGCACTAACGAGGACACGTGTCAAGAGTGCTTCTGTACGGAGAAAGTCTTCCGCGCCTTGACAGGCTGCTGGCTAAAACAAAATAGGAACGCGCACAGCGATAGAGTTCGTTTTACATCTTATAACTGTCTCTTAATAGTCAGTCAGTGGCGGATCTTGACAACTTTGACGAGGGGCCCAAAATTTTCAAGTGGGTCAAAAGGCACTAACCCCCTTGGCATCCTAGATCCGCCACTGCTAATAGTACATAATATGATGAATGTTGTGGAAAAAGCGTCTGATTCGCTCTATAGTGGCCGGGTTTTGATTTCAAAGTGATTCCAGTCTATGGCATGCTGCAAAGTGTGTGATGTGTTGGTTTGCACGTGTTCGTATGAGCTATGCGCTATCTGTATGTGTGTTTATGTATATGTGTATTGTGTGTGTGTGTGTTGTTGTTGTTGTTGTTGTTGTTGTTGTTGATGATGATGTTGCTGTTCCGGATTAATATATGACGTTGTAACTGACTCTTTAACCTAACAAAAACATATCGTAAAAACTGTGTTATAAACAGTTTTTAAAATCAATTATGAATGAATCCTATAACATTTTTGTGTTCGTTTTTTCTGCTTGATGTGCTTTCTATCTAATGTTCGTAGTTTGTGAGTTTTCCTCCGCAAGACAAACAGTAAGACAACCGAACAAATACATCTTAATTGATTATCACGAATTTATAAAACGTGCTGACCACTTCAGGTTTCGAACCCGGCACGTGCCACACAACAACTTCGATGCATGGACATCTTGTGCTCTATCGCTTCCAATGAATCGGGACGGAAGTTTCTTTTGAACAGCAGGATGATGATGGATGGAATGAAGAATGATGACGACGACGACGATGCTGCTGCTAATGATGATGATGGTGTTAATGACGAGGAAAAGAAGTTAAGCGGTATTGATAGTGATAACGGAAGCGGAAGAGGTTTAATAAGGTTGGTTACTTTGTTTTTTGTTGAGAAGTTACTGGATAGCTGAAAGTGAATGATTGAATGAATGAATGAACGAATATATAAATAACGAACGAACAAACAATTGAATGAATGAATGAATTAACTCATTTCATTTAGCCCTGCCGAAGTCCTTGCACACATAGCACAAAAGATAACGCCAAACTCGTTTGAAATCAACACACACAACAACATCAACATTCACAACAACAGCAACAATAACAACATTAACAACATCAACGACAACATCAACATTTGTTGCGCATGTTGCAAACTCTTGCAAACGTTGCACCAACTTTGTTGCCTGAACGCCGGCGTAGAGCTTATAAAAAAATATAATGTACACCTCGTCATCAAGAATGTATTAAACTACGTCAGTATTAATTATAATATTATAATTACAATATTATAATTATTGAATAGCATAATTTCGATATTGCTCTTGCTTACGATTATTATTTACTGGATAGTCGCTATTAAGATTATTATGAATGTTATTATGAATATTTTAATGAATATTATTATTGTTATTATTTAAAAACTAGGTCAGTAGAGAGATAGAAAACCAGGAGACGGCAACGCCGCGGGCCGGGAATAATAATGATGGGAAGGTCGAGGACCTCCCAGCGACGATCAATCAAAAAGAGGCTTTGTATGTCATTGAATAATTGTTATAAAAATTACAATAGTTATTATTGGCAGGGTCTCTTTCTCTCTCTCTCTCTCTCTCTCTCTCTCTCTCTCTCTCTCTCTATATATATATATATATATATATATATATATATATATTATTGATGAAAGTCACAGCATGTTCGGCGTTAGTTAACTTCCTATTATACGTCGAACATGCTGTGATTTTCATCAATGATTGCATTTCTGACAGTCTTAATCCAATATATATATATATATATATATATATATATATGTATGTATGTATATGAAGATATAATGTTTAAATAAATAATAACTTGATTATATGCAGAGTATATATAGTATACAATTAAAAAACCTTACGAAAACTTTCAATACTTGTAGGCTCTTGGTTGAATCAGATTTGATCGACAACTTGTTGAGACTCGTGACCACACCCACTGGCGTTGTTCTAGTGCAGTCAGAGGGGTTGATGGAGGAATGCGTCAATCAGATGCTCACTAGATATAATAAAAAGTTGCAAGTACGTGCTTTTTGCTATTATTATTAGTATTTTATTTTTGTTTTGTCAAAATCGCCTCCGGAGATTTATTTGTTTATCGCTTGTATTGTCATCATTGTCGTCATCGGAATAATCTAAATTATTTCCTAGGTACTTATCGGATATATTAATTTAACATAAACATCTTCTCCTTGTCACTTCTTCTTAACTCGTGTTAAACACTCTTATGCTAAATCTGCATTCGCTTTTTTTGACCCAATTCTCTAGTAGTCTTTGATTTCATCATCACGCATTTACTCATTAAATTAAATAATTCTACAGAATCAGATTAAATCATATCAACAATGTATTCTAAAGCAAAACATAAACTTTTTTTTATTTTAATTATTTTAATTTCAACATTAATTTTGTTTAAGACAAATAAATAATTTTTTATTCTAAATTAATTCAGTGAGACCGAGAGTAATTTTGCATCATTTTCATTAAAAAATTTTGATTATTGCATGTTACTTATTTATTCATGGATGACATTTCACATTTCTATGTTTCAATTTATTAAATAAAACCAACAACATTTATAAATTTAGTATAGTATTTAAACCAAAAAATAAGGACGTTTGAGAAGACGTAACTATTAATTCAACCACTTCTCCATTTTGTGATAACTAACGCTCGTACGTAACGTCAAAAATAAGCCTTTTTTCAATTAAGGATAGGGATCAAAGGATTAATCACTCTCCTCTTCTTTTTCATTTTCGTCATCATCTTTTTTGTAAATCTCATCAGTATTGTCAGGCTCTTTTTGAATTTTTTGATTTTTAGCAGGAGGCTTTAGTTTTGTTTCCTTTGAAATTTTAGAAATTTCTAACTCTTTAGTTGCAGAACCATCATCATAATTATATTTGTTTTTGAATATATTCCACTTTCTATCCAATTCTCTCGCAACTTTCGTGAATGGCATGGTTGGAAACTCTGCTTTGATTCTTGGTCGTTCCTCATGTGCGAAATTTATATATGCTTTTGTTTTTTTTTTGAATCTTTTGAAGTTGCTTGATTACTAGCTGGAGATTCATCAGATGTAACCGTCGAATTTTATGCAGAAAAATATACGGTTCTCTCCATTTCGTGTCCTTCTTTATTTTTGGCAGCCATTGTTTCATGCTTTTCTTTATTTGAGCAGAAACAGAGATCTCGTCCAACAGTAAAAAAAATCGTATCAGAAGTTAAACCAATACATTTGAGTTGACACAGAATAAAACATAATGCCGATAACGTTTACTAGCGTGAAATGATTCAACAAAAATTATTAAAAAATTTATATACTGCTAAAATTAATTAAGCTATTAATTTATAGAAAATTAATCATGATCAAATGCTTCGGATTTATGATTATAACATTTTAATTTTTTATTCTATGATGAATAAATCATGATTTCTTCGTTGAAATTTAATTAAAATCAACAACGTGCATAACTTGAGTATGATATTAAAATCTGAATAAAAAGAAAGACGTTTGACTAGATATAACAACATTAAGAACAATTCGCCATTTTGTGTTAATAAACTTTCATTATTAAACAAAATTAGGACTTTTTTGAATTAAAAATAGGAATCAAAATATTAATCATTGTCCTTTTCCTCATCATCTTAATCATCAACTTTTTTGTAATAATCAGTATTATCATGATCTTTATGAATTTTTCGTTTTTTAGCAGGAGGCTTTATTGTTTCCTTTGACATTTTAGAAGTTTCTAACTCTTTAGCTGCAGAACAATCATCATAATTATAATTGTTTTTAAATATTTTCCACCTCCTGTCCAATTCTTTCGCAACTTCCTTGAATGGCATATTTGGAAATTCTGCTTTGATTCTTAGTTTATCCTCGTGTGCAAAATTTATATATGCCCTTTTTATTTTTGGGATCTTTTGAAATAGCTGGATTTCTCTCTGGAGATTCATCAGATATAACCGTCGAATTGTATGCAGAAAAATATATGGTTCTCTCCATTTCATGTCTTTCTTTATCTTTAGCAGCCATGGTTTTATACTTTTCTTTATTTGAGCATTTTTTCAATCTCTTACCCAATTTTTTGGCTACTTCTGTAAAGCGCATATTCGGAAATTCCGCTTTAATTTTCGGTCTTACTTCCATTGCAAAATAAACATATGGAAACCAGGCCGTCTTTGGTGCGTTGGGATTTTTCGCATGTCTTTTTCGTTTTTTCGAGTTATCAGTTGGCATATTGTTGACCATCTCTTCTTGTTTACCAAGCCGTGGTCCTCTAAAGACCCCATTTTTTTGTCTAAATAAATTGTAAAGTTTGGTAATCAAAATTTTTATGTAAAACCATTATCATTATTATCGTTATACTATTATTAATGCAAAAAATTATGAAAGTCTAAACTTCTGGAAAACAAAAAAATATATGTCTGTAAACAAAATTTATAGTGTTTTGTAATACCATTAGTGTATTAATTTAATAAAAAGATATATACAGATCATGTGCTACAGTTCTTTACACGCGTGATAGTTGTGATGCTTTTCCTGTGTGCCTCACAAACAAATTTCTGACATTTACTACAGATTGTGTTCACTTTTCTATCACTACTTCTAGGACAATAATAACATCTTCCTCTTTTGCGGCTTTTCTGAATTCCCGATGTTGGTGGTATGCTTTGGTTTGCGTTGATACGCGCTACAGTTACCCCCGACTGCCTCAATTGCTCGAACAATTGAAACATGAATGCCAATTGGATTGCTGGCTCTTTGTAAAATGTTAGGCTTTGTTAGTTCGTTGCCCAACTCCATAAGGAACAAATACCTAGAATTTTTTTTATAATTAATCCAGTCTTTGTTTCTTGAAATCCAAATTATGAAAGCATTTAAAGGTCTAATATCAAGCATGTTCATGAAAAGTCTCAGGACCATCTTGAGGTACGTCTAGCACAAGAATACTCCCGTAATAATTTATCTGCATTGTTCACCCCGCCTTTGGTACGATTGTATTCCAGTATCGTGTTTGGCTTTTTATAATTTTTTTTGGATACCGAATCATCCAAAAATTACGATAATTGAATTCTATAATATAAAATACCAAGAGGGTCCTTTCTGTACCTCAAGCGCTTTTTCAATTTTTGTTTAAAACAAATTATAATTATATATTAATTAATCTAAGATAATATGGGACACATAAAAAATTAAAAGAAAATTAGCTATTACAGTTAAAACTTGATAATCAAAAATTACCATTTAATATGTTAAGTGTTAATATAAATCTAAAACCTGAATAAAAAGGAAAGACGTTTGAGAAAACATAACTGCGAACACTTCATTTTCTGTTAACTAACGTTCGTACGTAACATCAGGCTACACTTGTTCAAAAGTAAGCCTTTTTTAAATTGAATAGGGATAAAAGAATTAATCACTGTCTTCCTCATCATCATCATCATCATCTTCGTCATCAACTTCTTAGTAGATAATGACAATAACAACCTTTATAATCACGATCACCTGCAGATTCCTAGAAGCGAGAAATTCGGATACGGATATGCGATATCCCAGATTGCTTGCACTCCCTGTGGGATTCAGACTTTGTTGAAAACTGGTTTGTGAATTAGTAGATGGATTGATGGAATGAGTGGATGGATAGATGGATGAATAAAACAATGGATTGATGACTGGATGGATCAATCAATCAATCGATTATGTGGAATGGTAACTGAGTTAATTAATAATGAATAAACAAAAATATTTTCGAGAATTAGTTTAAAATTTAGTTTTATTTATTTTTTCATTTATCCATTTATTTGTTAATGCATTCATTCAGTCGTTCAGTTCTTTATTTTTCATTCATCCATTCGTTCCTTCATTCGTTCATTCAAATATAACAGGATTCATAAAACTACTACTCCAACTTTTCTGGATCTCCATAGAAACCGGCCCCCCATCATCATCGCCATCACCACCACCACCACGTCAATCCTCCTCATCATCACCGCCACCGTCATCACCATCATCATCACCGCCATCTTTAATCTTCAATCATCATCATCACCATCTTCTGCATCATCATCATCACTTGCCAAAATCGTGGCCGATTAACGCCTTGGATAGGTATAACATTAAACCCTTCACTAATTTAGTTAATGTCTTGCTACCTTACAGCAACTTGTGCGATGTCATAAGGGTTACATCATCATCATCATCATCAACAACAACAACAACGAAAATAACAAAATCTGGTTTAGATAGCGAAGGCGTTGTCGTTGTTGAAAATGACAATAACAACAACGGCAATTATAACGTAAAAAATAACATTAACAATAATAATAATAATAATAATAATAATAATAATAGGAATAATAATCCTGATCATGATGTTGCTGGTGGTGGTGGCGATAGTGAGGGTCGTGGTGAGAGAGGTGTTTATGGTTACACTAATCTACCCAATTCTGTTGAGGTGATGGTGATGATGGCCATGATGGTGATGATGATGGTTCTGACGAATATTAATATTATTATTATTGTTTTTGTTATACTATTATTATTATTATAAAAAGGGTTTATTAAGCGATTGACCGACCGATTGATTGAAGGATTGTTTGGTTGATTGATTGATTGATTGTTTGGTTGATTGATTGATTGATTGTTTGGTTGGTTGATTGATTGATTGATTGACTGACTGACTGACTGACTGACTGACTGACTGACTGACTGACTGACTGACTGACTGACTGACTGACTGACTGACTGACTGACTGACTGACTGATTAATGTTGATTGATTGATTGACTGATCAATCGATTGATTGATTGATCGATCGTTCGATTGATTGATTAATATTTAGGACCTTCTAGAGAGGTTGTTATTGATTGATAGCAGTAAGACGAGTTTCCTATTCAACTACGAACAAACCTACAGCTGTGGGTTGAGGTTTGATCATCCTTTGTTCATTTACTTGTTCTTTCTTTTATTTGTACTTTCATTTATTTTTTACTTTTTCATTCATTCATTTATGCACTCATTCATTCACTCATTTTTCGTGCATTTCCTCAACTCCTACTTTATTGCTTAGATAAATTTAAATAACTGAACTTTAAATAACCTGTCTTTCACGTCGGCCTCAGCTTTTTTTGCCATTTGTTCATTTCTTTCATTCACTCATTCATTTCCTCATTCATTCATTCACTCATTAATTAATTCATTCATTCATTCATTAATTCATTTATTCATTCATTTACTCATTCATTTACTCATTCATTTACTCATTCATTCATTCATTCATTTATTCATTTATTCATTCATTTACTCATTCATTTACTCATTCATTCATTTATTCATTCATTCATTCATTCGTGCATTCATTCACCCAACAACACAACAACAACAATAACAGACTAGTGAGAGTAATGATATGCTGCCTGGACACGATGTTGTTGTTGCACTGCAGGTTCGACTTCCAACGACTACTCATGTCCAGGCAGAAGGAAAAAATGCTCGAGTTGGTGGTGATGATGATATATACCCGTCAAGATGATGATGATGATGATGATTAGAATGATGATAATGATTACGATGATGATGCTGATTATGATTAGAATGATGATAATGATTACGATGGTGGTGATGATTATGAGTCAACTCATTCAACTATTCATTACGTCACAATCATCATCACAATCATCGTCATCATCACTACGTTACTGTCATCATCACAATCATCATCGTCGTTGTCGTCACTGACAGCTCAGCAACATCAACAACGACATCATCATCATCATCGCCACCATCATCAACGGTCCTGATAATGATGGACGACCACTCGCTACAACACAACCACATTCTGGTCAGAAGTTTCCTGATTGGCGGATACAGCGAGAGGCTCCTACCAGATACTCAGTACTCGGATAAGGTGCTATTATTATTTTTTACTCCCATTTTTTCGTTTTAAGAGTTCTTTTGGAAATTTTTTTAAAAATTAACGCTTGAGAAATATCATTTAATAATAAAATTAATAATAAAAATAATGTAAGTAATAATAAAAATAATAAAAGTAATAATAATTAATAAATGTAATAATAATAATATAAATGAAGTATCCGCACCATTGGTTGACGGCATGTCAGCCATGACATCATGTCTTGTTACAATTTTTCGGAGCTGCATGTTCGAGAAACGACATTTCCAATCATAATTTCGCTCCTAAAATTATTCATTCATTATAAGATTCATTAATATTCATGACATTCTCCAGCCAATCAGGATGTTTCATGAATATCCGGTGCCAGATTGTTACTGGCCCAAATTATCTAAGCACTCCACCACCGGTAACTAATTAAAATTAATTTATTTATAATTGAGTAATTAATTCGAGTGCTTATTTTTTTTAATTCAAGGATTTTCATTATCAAAATTTTAAAATAGTACTACTTACTACTACTACTACATTACTACTACTACTACTACTACTACTACTACTACTACTACTACTACTACTACTACTACTACTAGTGTTTCTACTACTAGCGTTACTAGAAATTTTTTGGTTCTTTTTTCTCCAGACGGCCACCAGCAGCAACTTCCAAAGATCAAAGATCACGAATCGTTCGTAGAATTCCGTGAGGTCATATTTGACGTCATCGGGCGATCGTCACGTGACGCTAGTGGACTGAAAGACAGCTGTTAGTGGTGATGAGGATGATGACGATAACAACAATAATAATAATAATATCAATAATAATAAATGTCATTTTCATCATCACTATAGCTATAACAACAATAATAACAATAACAATAATGGTCGCCTTCATAATCATGTTCCATAAGAATAATATTTAAATATTATTATTATTATTGTTATTTTTATTTCTATTATTATTATAATTGTACATTTAAAGTACATTTCATTATGATTCACTTTATCGGACACTTCTTTTAAACATCGATTTGACGAGTGAAAAATAAAATATGTTTCCATTATTACTATCATTATTATCATTATTATTATTATTTTCATTATTATTATCAGACGTGATGATGATGATAGAGCAGGCGGTTGAATACAATGCGTCGCACGAAAACAACACTAGCATCACCAACCGCCTCAGGGCTTTGTCACCCCGCACTCATGATATCAATGGTTTAATTAATCACTTAATTATTATTTTATTATTATTATTCTATTATTATTATTTATATTATTTCTCCTGTTATTATTATTATTATTTTATTTTCTCTATTATTATTATTATTATTGTTGTTGTTGCAGTTTCAGATTCGGCGGCTAAAAAGTATACATTTTCGAAAATTCAACTCGAAGGAATAAAGCTCATTATTAGGTTAATAATAATAATAATAATAAAATGATATTAACTGTCATTATTATTATTATATCTTTAGGTACGGTACATCCCTAAGGCTTCTGACGTCGTCGACCAAAGAATCAACGGAGAAATTAAAATTACTGATCGCTAAAGTATCTATGGCCTTTTGCAGAGGCGATAATGAGAGCGACGGTTTTTATAATATCGCTCACAACGTCAATCTCGGCTTTGATTGGTTCGCCGGTGTGTTGTTTATTCTCAGTAATGGTAATGTTAACAGGACGTTGAAATTTTTATCAAAATTTGCATCCCTGCATACTTCTATTTATCTATGGAAATATTATTCTATGGTGGGTTTGTCTGATCTATTGGATGTTCTTTGGTTTTGTTTGTCATATCTTTGTTTTTCTTTCTGCTGTTTTCTATACCGCTCGTGTGCTAGTGTACATTTTGTGGTTATTTAAACTTTTATAATGTTGTTGTCATCATTTTTATTTGTTAGCGGTAGTTTATTTTAAAAAATTAATTACCTATTTTATTACTTACTATCTTTGACAGATATGCAACAACAACAACAACAAGAGCAACCTGGCAACAATTCAACATGTCATCAACAATAGCTTAGAAATGATATTGCAAGAGGAATTGCCACAAGTCCTATCTACCTTTCACATGTCTGGGTTCGCACCTGCTCAAGTTAGCATTACTATCATCATCGCCATCATCATCATCACATCACTCATCACCGCCACTATCATCTTCACCATATTCTCAACATCATCATCATCTTTCTGTTTATCATCATCATCATTCTCCTAATCACCATCACAGATATGTCAACACTGGATAAGACAGTGGTTTCTCAACTATTTAGACTGGCCGCAAATTCAGCAATCTCTTATTTGTAGCCTTTGTTTCGGGCCTGATTATATTGTCTACTTTTGCATTTCAATCTTAAAGCATAATGAAGAGATTATAAAAAGGCAGATGGTTGATAGGAACCTCGTAATCTACCTTAAGGTACTTCATCATTTCTGCTATTGCTATTATTTTTATCACACACACACACACACACACTAATAAAAATACCGTTAACTTATTTTAAAGGTAAGATTAGGTGTTGACTGGTACCGATTTTGTTGTTGCTGTTGCTTTTAAGGTCGTCACCATTACTATTGTCATCATTATCGTTATTATTTTTTATCATTTTTGTTATTATTATAATTATGACTATTATTGTAATCATATTTACAACCTTATGTCAAATAACCCTTCACAACCATTGGTCCAATTCAAATCAGGAGGAGCCAATAAGAGACTTCGATGCGAGCAGGTACGTGGATTACATGATCTCATTGGAGGATAAATATAGGTCACATATATTTAGGAACATGAGAGATGCGTACGGTAAAGTTTTTGGCAGCCAGTGATATTAAACAATGTACGAATGAACGAATGATGGATTAAACAAATGAATTAATTAATAATTATATATGAATTAGTAAAAATCAGATGGATTAATGAATGCATGAACGAGTTATTGACTGCAAAATAGGAAAACAAATGATTGATTGATTGGATTGAGGGAATGACTTGATCGATATATAAATAAACGAATGAGTGAATGAATGAATGAATGAGAAAATTGGCAAATGAGTGGAATGATTAAATGAATGAACGAGTTAATGGATGAATGGATTGATTGATTGGTTGATATATAGATAGATAGATAGACGAATGAGTAATTATTGACTAACGAATAAAGAAACTAAAGAATAGATAAAAAAAGATAGATAGATGGAATAAATGAATGAAAGATCGCATGATTAAACAAGTTTTCCAATGGTTGGATAATGTATTTATTAATAATAATTGTTTAGGAAAACTATATATATATATATATATGTGTGTGTGTGTGTGTGCGTGCGTGCGTGTGTACATATCGTGTAAATTAAGTGTTATTATGTCGAGATTTATATTAACATTGAAAAAATAATTAAAATAATTTTTGTCTCAAAAATATAATATATAAATGATAATAATAACAAAGAAAGAAATGTAATAAGAAGAATAGATATATTTAAAACCAATAGAAATAATAACAAAGAACAACAAATAATACAATTGAATTGAATAATAATAAAAAGAATAATACAGAATTGAAGTGTTCTCATTGTTGTAAATTATTTCTGCTTGCAACGAATGTCTCGATGGATGTAAATGATTTGTGGGCGTTGTGCCTGAAGGCTTTCTCCACGAAATCCAACCAGGAATTGTTTTCATCTTTTGGGATGTAATGGGACTTCCTAAATTTAGGAGATGGGTGAATGAATCAATGTAGTAATTAATCTAATAATGATTATTTGATAGATGGACGAATGAGTAGTAAGGGGATAATACGATTGAGCCGATGAATCACTCAAACAGAATGAACTCAGAACGAATGACGTGAATGGATGAATTAATGAATGAATGAATGAACGATTAGTGTATGGATTGATGAGTGAGTGAATGAATGATTAGTGAATACTAAAATGTATTGATATGGATAGATTGACGAATAAATGAAATTTTTAAACAAATGGAGAATTAATAGATAGATAGACAGATAAAAAGATGGATGGGTTGTTAAATGGATGAATGATTGAATTTTATGGATGATCAGATGAACGAATAAAGAGTTTGCGGATTGTGACGAATGAATTAGGTTTATATACGGATAGATAGACATGGGATTAGTGGGTAGACGGACGGATAAATAAAAGAATTAGCAGGAAAGATGGATTGATTGATGAATGAATGGATGGATGTAGATGAGTGAATAGATGAATGAAAATTATGATAATGATAGTTACTAAGTAAATAAATAAATTTACTTTGCCAATGAAATAATCCAATCTACGTTGGCCTCCAATTCGTTAATCTGACAAAATTAAGATTCATTGAGCGCTGACACATCTAATTAGAATACCAGCAAACCATTTTATAATTGCTATGACTGTTATCACACTATAATAATCATAATTACCGTCATTATTAATCACCATAATTTCCACCACCATCATCCTCGTCGTCGTCCTCATCATCACCACCATCCCCTGAAACGGCCCCAGCTAAAAGTGAACTTACAGTAGAAGTGATGCCATTGACGTCGGTGATTGGTGGGTAGAGCATGGTGACCAGGCAGTCAGTCAGCGAGCTGAGACGCTCCGATTGCATGCTAATTAGGTCAAGCTGACCAACTTTTTTAAAAATTAATATTCATATTTAACTAAAATAACAATAACAATAATTCTTATTAATGTTATATAATATGTATTCATGCGTAAAGGAATGTTTGTTTGATCTCTACAAGTAGTATAGCAGTAGTGATAGTAGTAGTAGTAGAAGCAATAGTAGTAGTAGTGGCAGTAGAAGTAAAAGCAGTGGTAGTAGCAGTACTAACAATAACAATGATTATAACATAAAAACCATAGAAAGTATAATGGAAAATAATTAATAAATTTACAAACACACCCTTAGTTCGAAGTAATTCATTGAGTAACATTTCATTTTGGATAGCCCCAACACTGGGAATTATCCCAATGGGAATTTCCCTACTGGAGTTTTGAGAAAATTCGTTTTTATTATCGGCTTTTAAGTCGTTTTCCATGGCTTCGATTAAATTGCTTAGGTTGAATTTCGTTCTTATAACCATTTGCTCATTTGAATCTTCGGAAGATTCGTTTTGATCATCGAGTTCTGCGTTGTTTTCCGCGACTTCTATTGATCTACTTTGTTCCAAATGGTCCTGTTTTTGTTGACGTTATGTTGATGTCATTGTTAATGTTATTGCTATAGTCTGTGTTGTTAATGTGGTTGATGATGTCAGCGTGCTGTGATTGATTGATTTTAGTACTGGCGTGGCTTTTTTAATGGTTATTGATGTAACAGTTTCAACCATTATTGTTGTTGTCATTGATAATATTTATTATTATTATTCTCTTCATCATTATTATAATTATTATAATTAATTATCATGAACCCAGCTAAAAGTAAACTAACACTAGAAATCGTATCGCCGGCTTCAGCGATTAGTTGACACAACTTCTTGGCTGGGTCGCCGCTCGTCATTGGGCCGTTGTGCTCTGATTGCAAACTATTTAGGTCAAGCTGACCTATTTAAAAAAATTAGTATTCATATTTAATAGTAAAAGTAACATTTAAAATAAAATTATTATTAACAATATAAACATGACATAAATATAATATTAACAACAAATAATCAGATACTGTAGTGGTAGTAGTAGTGGTGGTATGGTGTTGGTGGTAATAGCAGTTGTAACATCAATAGCAATAATAATGATAACATTAACAAAATAGAAGTCACAATAAAGATAATAGAAAATTATCAATAATTAATAAATTAACAGACGCAAACCTTTATTTAGGAAAAATCTAGACAGTATTGATTCATTTTCTGCAGATTCAAAATTGGGAATTTCCACATCGGGATTTTCCTGGCTGGGATTTTTAGGAAGTTCGTTTGGATAATTGTAATCGGTTTTTGCGTTTTTTTCTATAGCTCCGATTAACTTTATTAGGCAGAATTTGGTTGCTTTGATAAGTCCGGATACTGTTTGGGCCTGTCAGTGTTGGTAATATTGCTACAAGTTTTGTTGTTAATGTTGTTGCTGATGTCATCTGGATGCAATTGGTTTCGTTTATCATGGTGTGGATTTTTTATGGTTAATTGATGTAACAATGTTTTTTGTTAGATCTGTGGTTGCCTTTGCCGTTAATGTCTCTTAATGTATTTTATGTAGTGTGTTTGTTGATTAATTTACTGTTATTGCTGAATTGCTTTTTGATGTTGCGTCAATTGATGCGTTTTAATTTTGTTTTTTTTTAATTTGTTAATAAAAGCAGTTTGCGTCAGTCTTCTTATTACTACTCTTGTAAAGTGATTTCGTTAGTAATAATATGAACAATAATAAAATTATTAATTTTACTTATATAATATTTATTATTAATTAACCAATGGCAGTTCATTTGCACTCCAAACCATTGGAGGTTCATCGTCGTCGTCGTCATTTTTTTCGACTGGGCTAGAGTTGTTCTGCAGTGACTGAAATATAGTTATGGGTTGTGAGACAGTTCAAGAGTTATAATAATTAACAATAGCGATAATAATAATTAATAAAACTTCTAAAATTATGACCAGCTACTATCATCATCAAACACAGCAGTGTCTCGTAAATTTTTTCATCCCGCGGACATGCATTGAATTTAGCGGCCCTGAAACGTACCTAGACGAATTACGCGAGAACTTGTACACGCACAAACCACACACACACGCGCGCGCGCACACAAACCCCACATACATTTTACAATTTTGGTCTTCATTACAGTTGTGCATGAAAAAAGGAATGTCACGTAAATAGGTGGATTGAAAAGAACGGTAGAACGGTAAACAAAGATGAAATCTTCAGCCAGTGGTTTGCCTAACTCCAAAAAAAAATTTTTCCAATCTGACGATCAAATTAACTCTAATTCCAACAAAATAATCCCATTTCAGCAGAACAAAAGCAGTTATAGAACGATCACAATTAAGAAATTATGAAAAAACTTACCTGACTTTAATGTCATAAATATTTTATATTATAATTTCAATTAATTTTAATAAATTTTAAAAATAATTTATTATGTTCCAACCGATCGAAAACAAAATATATGCCATTTTAACAAACGCCGTTCTTAAATATAGTAACGTACTTAAAAAGCTGACTCCGTCTAATCAGCTGTTCTTAAACAGCTGATCACGTCTACGCATAAATTGATCTCTCCCAAATATTATAGAATCTGGTTGGTCATCCTTCATTTTGCACGCTTTCTCTCATACCAGTGGTACTTCATGGAGTTTTAATTGCCTTGCTGATCGAGTCCAAGTTAGGATTTTGTTAGTTATTTTTCAACATTTTTGGCAGCTCGCCGCAGAGCGGTAGCTGTAGCTCCGCGGACAAGCACCACTCTGCAAAGCACTGAACCCCAATATCATTATCATCATCGTCATCATCATGAAGTGTTTGACCATAATTTGTATTATCATAATTATTAGAATGGTAATCTTTCTAGTCATTACCATCATAATACCTTCATCATAACCATCATCATTATACACAAAATCACAACCATCATCATCATCATTATCAACAGCATCCTCGTCATCATCATCACCTCAGTCAGTTCATCACAGGCATCAGATACCATATGCAGAACCTCCTTCATCTTTATCAAAACAGCCTCCTTATTATCTGAGATGAAATATATTATATCAATAAAATGATAACATGGTAATTGTTAGCTCAAATGGTAGATGTGCTGTCATATCAGCAATAATGGTAGTGGCAATTCCTTACCTTTAGGTAACTTGGGGAAATTTTCTGCAACATCCCATATATAGCCTGCTGACGTTAAGTACCTCTTTCTTCTGTGAAAATTGGATCAACAAAACCATAAAATTAATTAAAAAAGACAAAAAATAACCTAAAATTACAATTACAACAACAATGATGATATATATAATTTAATAAGAAAAATATTTTATTACAAAAATATATATAAACAAAAACAAAAAAAAAACAAAAATTTATTGACGAAAAACAAAGATAACTTTTCAGAATCGGGTTCGACTATATGCCTCAACAATTTGATGACTCCGTCAAAAACTTTCTCAGTAGTTTCTGTTAGACTCACTTTTAACGACATGCCATATAGGTAATGTGAGTACGTAGCACAATAAAATGATAATTTCGTCAGAGATAACTTCAAAGTCTTCAAGAATGGCCAAAGCTCCTAAATAGCAAGGTAAATTAGTTAATTATTATTACCAAGGATATTAAAAATAAAATAATCTGAAGTATTCAAATGTTGCTAAAATTAATATGTTAATTAAAGTGGAAATTACATTAATAAGTATGCTAATTAGCTTAATTAATATGTAAATTATGTTAATTAATCCACTTTTGAGGTGGGCAACGGTGGATCCATGCAAGCCAGGCTGAGTTTCGTTATAACTTGTGATATGCATTTCAGACACTCCTCTGGGTGTTTAAATATTTAAAAATTCCTAAATAACATTAACACAATTTATCATAATCTATTCACGAGATATATTTATTATATCTTATTTAAAATTATTAATAATAAAACAGGTTTAAATCAATATTATATATATATGATGGAGATTAAATAAAACAAATCAAAAATAATTGTGCTATCAAGTTTTAAAAAGACGATTAATTTAATAATAATTCAAAATAATTTTATTAAAATTTATATACTCAAAATTAATAATAACCAAATGACCTACCCATATCTAGCCAGAACTTAAAATCCATAGTTATCTTACAATCGTAAAATGCTTGATCTGTATAAATAAACAAATTGTAAATGAAAAAATTTGAAAATAATAAGAGAAAGATTAATTTAAATTTTATTTAATAAATAAAATTAAACTTTAATATGAGAGAGAGAGAGAGATAAACTATTTATAATTTTATTTTATTTCAACAGACTAAAAAAAACTAACAACTGTTATTATGTTAGTGGTTAGTCTTTCCCAAAAAGTTAAAAACCATTTGTTAGACATAGGTCATAGAGAGAGAGTAATATAGTTGTTACACAAGTTAGTACACCTTCTACAAATTCTGCTTTTGTCAGTCTAAAGTTTATTTATTTTTTAAGGCTCATTTTTGGCCATTTTGTTGAACTGAAATTGGAGTGACACTGTTACATTTGTATATTTGCATATTATTCTATTTGTATTAATTTTTTTTCTTTCAATGCTTTTTTAAATGAAAGTGACATGGGAGAAGTTTGGTTGAGTATAGCATGGTTGTTTTGTTTCATAAAAACATAAAAATTAAGACAAAATCACCATTTTACCTATCGTAAGTTCCAGTAAGTTCTTTATGTCGTCTGCAAGCGACACAAACGTGCTAAACAATTCTGAATTTGACGCTGGGCCTGCCATTTTTATTGTTTACCAAAGTAAAAATAGAGCACCTGCTAATGCAAAGAACTAATTTTAAAAAAATATAACAAACTTTATATGTTATAAAGCATTCTATATATATGATAACAAACAAGTTTAATTATTAAAAAAATTATAAAGAATAATTAACTAATATCTTATAAAATTATTAGTATTGTTTTATTATTGATAGCAAATTAAAGACTAATTTTAAAATATTCACCATTCCTAGCTATTGAATGAAGTAAAACAGGTGAGACAGGTGCGTGCCGTGCCCTGATTAGAAAGAATTTGCTGGGTTACATAGGAATCTTTTTGAGACTGTTTAAGAAGGTTTTCATGATTTTATCTTCAATTTTAATTAACTAGTTATAGTTTATTATAAAGATTTTTGGCATTAATTATCACCTTGGAAAATATATACATTATATGGTTTTTGATTATTCATGAAATTTTTAAATTAAATAGGAAACAAAAGCTATTGCAAGAATGAGTCTCAAGGAGAATGTCAGAGAATCAGTCGTTCCTTTGCTATCTTTCGATGAACAAACATCAAACAACATCAATGACAACAACAACGATTACACCAACAGTAATAAGAACAATAATGAACCTCACAACAACAGCAATCAGCAGCAACGAAACAGAGAAGAACACAGGCTCAACATCGAATCGCAAGATCAACACGAACGACAACGACAACAACTACACCACAACAATCGACGCAAAGAAATATTGAAAATAAATGCAGACGAAGACATCCGCGAGACGAGAGGCCGCTACTACATCTTGTCGCTAGTGGTACCACTGGTGGTCTTCATGTTCGCCGTCGTGGTCCTCTGCTTCTTCATCATGTCCCCAATTTTGGAGGGGATGGCGGCCCGCAACGGCCTAGAACAACAACAACCTTCGGAAAAAAGCCCTTCACACTTTATAATGGGCAGCGAACAACAACAACCTCACAAGCCTAACGTGGCTTTTAGCGATTCATCAAAAAATAACTCGACCATGGCAGGTAACGATAAGAAGAAGATGCTCGATAGCAGTATTGATGGTGGTGGTAATATAAAACCTGGTGCTGATGACCATAGCCATCATCATCATCATCACGGCGATGAGAATGAAGATGATGATGATGATAAGCGATGAAACTTATGAGGCACCTGGGAAAATGTGATCACGTGACGATGTTAATATAACTATGACGTGGATGATGATGCTGATGACGATGTTTACATGACTATGACGTAGATGATGACCTAGGTGGTAATGTCAAGTAGGGTATGACGATGGCATAGATGAATTTTTTGCATTTGTATTTGTATTTGATGATTTGTATAGCGCTTTTAATGAAGAACGTCAGAAGGGATATTGATCGTGAGCTGATAGTTATGATTGTACAAATTTGACGGTGGCATTATTAATGGGGTATTAATAATAATAATAATAATAATAATAATAATAATAATAATAATAATAATAATAATAATGGGGTGTTAATAATAATAATAATTGTTATTAATAATAATAATAATGAATGATAATAATTAATATAATTATACCAGTTGGGATTGTGATGTCGATGTTTGGCTTCTTTAAAGATGAATTGATTTTACTAATTCAAAGTAATTTAGCAATAAAAATGATATATGCATTGAATTTATATATTATTCATTTATTCATTTAATTATTCGTTTTTTATTCTTTTAATCAAAATCTAAAAATTATGCAAAAAATATCTTGTATTTATTCCACCTTTTTCCATTAATCCAATAAAACGATATAAAACTTCTTCGAATCATCTTTTTTACACGTTATTCTATGCTTATAAATAAACTTTTTTTTCACGAAGGCTGTATGTACAATAATTGTACAGTGTACACTATCCACACCACACGACGTGTATACACATTACGTATGCACGCGCAAGTATGTGTCATACGCCTCTGATGGTTTATGAATTTTGGACAGAGTTCGAACCATAGCATCGCGGGACATGACGCTTCTACCGACTGAGCTAACTCGGTGACATCTAGTATTGTCAGTAGTAGTAATATTTGTAATAGTAACAACATTATTACTACTGATAGCTTTTTTTAGTATTACTACAAACGGTGGCTGTTGTAGTAGCGATAATAGTGTCTGTGGTTTTTGTTGTATTAGCAGCAGCAGCAGTAGCAAGAAAGCTATTTCCGTACAAACCCGGCAAGCTCATCTTATGAAAATGACTAGAAAAATGTCAAATTAGAAAAGAATTTAAATTTAAAATAAATCCCAACAACAACAAAACACTGCTGAGCCAAGCCAACGCCACAGGTAGTAACAGTGTAATAATAGTAACATGAACCTAAACAACATTTTATCGACCCCGAAATGTTTCAGGCAAATTTTGTATTTCACACACACACACAACCCCACACACACACACACACACATATATGTATATATATATATGTATATATATATATATATATATATATATATATATATGATTAAGACTGTCCTATATATATTTATTATATGATATATTCTTTATATTCTACCGAATGCTTGGCGTTAATATGTTTGTAGTTCGTTTAAACGAACTACAATAAACGCCTAATAAACATATTAACGCCAAACATTCGGTAGAATTTATAAAATATTGTAAAAATTATGGTCTATTACCAACATTTACTCGAAGTTCTGCGACCAACCGACGCAATCTAACAATCGAACAAGATCGCGAGCAGCGACTGCTCCATCTCTCTCGAGAATTAGAAGTAGTTCTAATAAGGAAGGTAGTTCTCGGTTTGTCAAACGAACTACAAACATATTAACGCCAAACATTCGGTAGAATTTATGGAATATTGTTAATATATATATATATATATATATATATATATATATATATATATATATGCTATATGATATGTATATATACATCCGCATGTAGATTATGCAACCTTGCTTATTGCTATATAGAATAATTTTAACGAGCTAACAATCAATATTTATTCAGAGGAAGGAGACCATATTTAATGCTATAATTTATGGAATTTACCGAATTTTTAGCGTTGGATAGTTTTTTTATTACATTTCTCAATAATTCTGACCAAATTCATATGATTAATTGCTGTCTTAGTAGTAGTGAAGTAACTATGAATGGATAAAAACAAAGTGACAGGTAGTATATAACAATATGACATCAACTGCTACTACCACTACTGGATGCATTAATGCAACAATTACTGCTGTTAATACTACTACATCTATTAGCTTTGATACTAACTCTACTCTGAGTCCGACATTTTCGGAAATTTTGTCGTCATTTTATTCAGGGCAACATTTTACAACAACAACAACAACAACAACAAGTTCGTCATCATTAACGAATAGAGATAGCATTAATAATAATAATAATAATACTGTCATTGTTTTGGGTGTTTTTCTCACGATATCGCTGATAGCAAATGTTTTTTTGATGTTACTGAATTACCGACAGAACAGAAACGCCAAAAAATCGAACAAATCGATAAAATTTTCGGATGAAACCGAACTCGGTGAATCGGTGCGCGGAGGAAGTAATCCTAATAATGACGTTAATGAAAATAATGACGATAATGGCGGCAACCCAAACGACAACAATTTAGTAGAATGCCACTACTACAACTACGACAACAATAGAGCCAACAACAACAACAGCAACAACAACGACGTTAGCAACAAGAACAACAATAAATCTGGTTACCGAAACGAGACATCTCATGAAAAATATAGAAACAAATTAAAAAAAAGCCCTCCGTCAGCCCGTACGTTTACGCCCGAGCCATACATTTCTACATGCGCAAGAAAAAAAGCAAGAAGAGAGACAACAACAGCAACAATAATGACAACAACAACATCAATAACAACAATAACAACAACAAAAACAACAGCAACAATAATAACCAAAACAAAAATTACAAGAGTTATAATTCCAACAACGGTAACGGTAACAACGGCAACAACGGTAATAGTTATAATGACAATGATTATAACGGTAAGAAGAAGACCAAAAAGAGACACTGCACGTGTGTATGCGCCCAACATCGCCCACGCAAGAATAAAAAAAGTAGAAACAACAACAACAACAACAACAACAACGTCATCAATAACAACAACGATTACAATGATGTCATCGATAGCAAAGACCACCACAACAACAACCAAGCCTGCAACATCGCCAAGAATATGTACAACAACAACGTCATTTTTATAGACAAGGATGGATGCATTCAAAAAATGGCAGACGATGACTACAACTACAATAATAATTATAATAACAATAATAACAACAACAATAATAATAAGATTAATAATAATAATATCATTAATAATGACACCCTGGTACCTCTTAGCGAACAAAGGTATACCATAATGCCGTCATAAGGATGATACACACAAATAATACACACAAATCACACACACACACACACAAAGTACACACGCTCACACACACGCACGCACCATAATGTATAAAATATTTAATTTATAATGTATGCGTATGAAGTGTCTTCAATTCAGTTGGCACCTTATTAATACAATATCAATAAGTAGTGGTTTCAAGACAAGACTCAAGAATATTTTTATAAGAATTAGGCTACATTAATTTTACATTACTTTATAAAAATTAAACTATAGTGTATTAATTTAATGTTACTTATAAGAATTAAATCATAGTACATTAATGTAAAGTTACTTTATAGGAATTCAACTTTAGTAAACTGAACAACGTTGCTTTATAAGAATTGAACTATAGTACATTATTCAACATTACTTATATGAATTAAACTATAGTACAGTTATTCAACTTTACTTTATGAATATTGAACTATTCAATGTTAGCAAAAAGAATTTTCATCATTACATTACATATTCTTTGTCAATGTTTCCAGTTAAAATTTCATGCTAATTCTATTTATAGCCTTGAACATAGATATCATGGATATATATAATGATGGATATATAATAGATATTATATCTATGCCCTTGAATTACAATAGCAAATGCAGTGTCTGCAATGATGAATTTCATAAGTTTATAGTTCAATTTCCGATGTGAAATATATTTTTACGTTTATATATTTCAAATAATTTTTCAACATGTCTGTGCTATAACTTCCATCAAGTATTTGTAGGAAAACATTTGCTGTCGATGTCTGACTTTATTAATTACACACACACACACACAAACAAACACACACACACACACACACACACACAATCTTCCACACTTATAGCACATAATACATACTTTAAACGTCTTCTGGTTTTTACAAAGCTGCGTATTTTTCTTTACTGCTATTAATAAACATTATATGTAAATAAATATATATATATATATATATATATATATATATATATGTGTGTGTGTGTGTGTGTGTGTGTGTGTGTGTGTGTGTGTGTGTGTGGGTGTGTATGTGTGTGTGTGTGTTTATTATGAAATTATTATGAAAATCACAGTACTTTCCGAGTTAGTTAGCTTCCTATTTAATTTTTCTGACGATAGATCGTAAATCATTGTTGAGTTCAAAACCGAAATTTTTATTTCTTTTAAGCATGATAGAACAGGAAGGCTTTTTTCGGTATTCCTACACCATCTTCGGTGTTTGAATTGATACGCTGTGTATGTGACCAAATGCTCATGCATATCTATATATACTGTGTCTCCATGTTTTTGAAGATTTAATATCTATTAGAAAATTTTGTTTTTACGTTTATATATATATATATATATGTGTGTGTGTGTGTGTGTGTGTGTGTGTTTGTGTGTGTGTGTATTTATTTATTTAATGGCCATTGCTGAGCCTCTCTGGGATCCACGTTGATAAAGCCAAGCGAGCAGCTTCTACTAATTACTTCAGCAGATTTGAATAAATAAAGTTAGTTGGCTAAACTTACGCGAAATTGCATGGGTTTTAAGAAACAATTAATAAAAAAGATTTACTTGACTATAAAATATAACAGAGTGGCTTACTGAAGGGCTTACTTACGAAATTGCATGGGTTTCAACAAACAACTAATACTAAATTATAAATTTGAATCAATATGTTTAAAACATTGTACTTAAATCGAATTATGTATTTTTAAATTATTTTGTCAATTTAAATGAAAATATTGCGCTCTGTTTCGAAAACACGGTGACTAACCTACCGCTCAACAAGGCCACAGGTTAGCTTACTTACGAAATTGCAATATTTTCATTAAAATTGACAAAAATAATTTCAAATTACATAATTCAAGGTTTATTGGTTGATTAGTTGATTGTTTGATTGGTTAGTTAAATGAATGATTGATTGTTTGGTCAGTTAATTTGATTCAGCGGTTGATTAATTGATTTATTTGTTGATCGATTGGTTAATTGATAGTACAGTATCAAACAATATCTTATTGAACAAAGTAGTATCATAAAATGAATAAAGATATTTATTTCAAAAATTTTAAAAATTCTCAATTCGATTTCATTGCGATATCGACGATGATGATTGTGACGGACTAATTAAAAAACATCAAAGAAAACTTATAAAATAGGATGGGCAAATGACGTCATGTTAACAGTAGTTATTTGACTGCCTGTTAGTTAATTAGCCGGTATAAAAGTTATATTCAATTCCTATCAAATAAATTTGACCACATATCATACGCAGGCGAAACTAAATAAAGAAATAGATAGATGTATGCAGTTATAATACATTTATAATGTTATATTTAAAAATTCAAATTGTACAATTGTGTTATGGTGTAGTCTGAAATTATTTTAAATTCTCTCAGAAAAATTTAATTTTTTTACTATATACTAGTTACTCTTATCAACAATTTAAAAAAAATTCAATTTGATTTCATCGCGATATCGATGATGATTGTGGACTGACCGATTAAAAAGCATCAAAGAAAATTTTTAAAATAGTATGGAGAATTTGTTACGGAATCGTTGGAGGAAATGACGTCATGTTAGCGGTATTCTATACTTAGTGAAATGTATCCCCTCAACTTCCGCACCAAGAGAACAAACTTTTTCAAAATCTGGAAAACTGATAAGCATAAAAAGAAATAGATTACGAGATAGTTCAATCGAAGAAGGATGTGCGTGTTTAAATGATTGGATGGAATTACTTGGCAAATAAAACTTGTGTATATGTTCCATCTTAATTAAATTTTGAATAAAATATATTTTAAACTCGCTCGCGTTATTTCTTTGTAATCGATAATGGGGATATTCGTATACAAAGTGAGCAAAATTTTAATATAAAAGCGCTTATAAATCTACGCATATTGGCTCAGCTTGGCTATTGGATATTAAGCAAGGTGTGATCTCAAACTATTTTGAATTCTCCCAGAAAAATTTGAACTGCGTGCGTACATATGTAGCACTGATTATTGTTGCTTTTATAATGAATTTATATAATATATATAAAAAGCCAACAAAATTTTAATCTACGCATATTGGCTCAGCCTGGCTTGGCTCGGCTTGGAATTGGATGTTAACAAGGTGTGGTCTCAAACTATTTTGAATTCTCCCCGATATATATTAATATTATATATATCATATATATATATATATATATATATATATAAAGTAACTAGAATCCATGCATACAAATAATTAATAAGATTATATGTTTATATAAAAAGCAATATAGCAGATTCAACCAGCCAACCAGAAAGTTTGAAGGCGTTCGTTCGATGACGTCAATTTAGTACGGTTAGCATTGTGGTTAAGACTGTATAATAGTGAACTACACACATTAAATAAGCTTTTTATTGAAAGATTGAAATGATGAAAATGTATGGTTGAAACGAGTATAAATAGGAGCTGAGACAGCATGAAAATTAAATCAGGCATCCTGCCTCGCTTGAGGCTTGAAGCAGTCTGACTGATCTCACTTATTTCGTTTTTTAATTTTTTATTTGTTTTATTATATAGAGTTATATAGATTTATATAGAGTTGCAAGGCTATATAGTTTGCATGTTTTTCTGTGGTTTGTATGTTGTATTTTTTTATTTTAGGTGGATTCTTTAGCGGTTGCTCATATATACATACATACATACATCATGTTTGTTTGTGTGGTAGTTTTTTATGTTCTGTTTTATTCCTTTTTCTCTTTCTTCATGAGTCTTAAGTTAAATTAATGAAACATAGGTAGGTGAGATTAATTTATTATATAGGTAGGCTAGGGCGTAAGGTAATTGAATTACATAGGTAGGTTAGGTACTTCTATTCTTTTACTCCACTTGGGGGGTGTTTTTCGTTTTGTGTTTTTTTTTTGTTTTCTTTCACACCATACATTCAGCAGGTACGCGGTGGTTCCTGGTTTTAGTGGGATTTTTATTGACTGAATGTAGTAGTTTGCATGATTATATAAGTTTCCGCGCTTATAGAGTTATATATATTTAGGGTTTTCAGGTTCATTCATCCAGGTTGAAGCTTCCAGAGGAGTTCATCGTAGAAGATCAGAATGGTAGTGATGTCACCACTTTATCAGTGGTAAAGAGTGCACGCCTGGCTGGGGTACGTTCTACGGTTTTTTGCGGTTCCCTTCTTTGCCAGTTGGCTGGCTTTTTTGGCTGGCAGGTTTCACCGCGGCTCGTTTCTCTATTTTCATTTAAATAAATAAGATTTGTTCATTTTATTCATTTCATTCAGGTTGAAGTTTCCAGAAGAGTTCATCATGGAAGATGTCAGGCTACGTTCTTTCATTCAGTGGCAAAGAATACACACCTGGCTGGGATACGTCTAATTCTTTTTTTCTGTTATTTAACATTAAGTAGGAATGCTCACATACACCCACACAATTACATTAAGTAGCTATATAGGTAGGTTAGATAGGCATATTTTTAATTGTAGGTAGGATTGATAGGAAGCATCCAACACTAATGTAGTTGAATAGGTAGGTAGGCGCGTAAGTTTATCGCTTCTATTTTTTTCTTTTTTCTTGCACCTACATTACACGCATCAGCATATTACACACACACACACACACACACACACACACACACACACACACACACACACACACACACACACACACACACACACACACACACACACACATAAACACACAATCTAATTTATTATTACTAAGGTTGAGAGTAATTTAATTTTATAGGTAGTTAAGGGTGATAATATAATTCTAGGAACAATCTTGTAATGTAAATTAACACGTTGTAAGTGTATCGATAGGTAGGTTATTCATTAAGTTTTACATTATTATTATTATTATGTTGGAGCCCAAGGCATTCGTAGTTGGTGGGGTGGGTGCCGAAAGGCCAATGAGTTGAGCTCTTGGGTTTTGTAATTTTAGGTAAGCTAAGGCCGTAATGTAATGAATAGGTAAGCTAAGGCCGTAATGTAATGAATAGGTAAGTTAAGGCTACGTTGTAACATACTCGTAATAGATTTAGGGTTTAAGTTTTATATTATTATTACTAAGTTGGAGCCCAAGGCATTACGTAGGTGGTGGGGTGGGTGCTGGTTATTTCACAAGTTTTTATATAAAAACATTTTTATCGTCTGTCAGTAAAAACAATTTCCTCACTATTATAACACAATTATTATTATTTTTAATTATTATTTTTAATTACTATTATTATTATTATTATTATTATTGATGTTGCTTGTCATCCATTTCTGGGTGCTCCGTAGTCATCTGGCATTCGTTCAATTGAAAATCTAAAAATGATAATAACAATAATAATAAATCATATGGTATGGTTAGTTTGTATTGCGTGGTATGATAGTATAGTATTATATGGTATCAGTGTATGATGTGGTATTATACGATTGGTATCATTAAATATGGCGTATGATATCATATGATATACAAACTTGTGTTGTGTGATGTACATAATGGGTACTCCGGGTATTTTTCGTATTCTTCGACGTAGTTCTTTGTCACATGTTGCCACAATGTAACACTTCAACTGTATGTATGTGTGTATGTATGTATGTATGTGTGTGTGTATGCATGTATCTGTATGTGTACTCATATATGCTTCTGTTATTTATACTATCAATATCATTATGATATCATAACTATAACTATATCATGTCAACAACAACATAACCAACAACACAATATCATCATCATTATTATCATTATCTTCTTCTTCATCATCATCATTCTCATCATCATCACCACCAATAATATATCTTCATCATCATCATCACCACCTGAGTAACTCTGTTGACTAGGCAGTTATCGGCATATGTGCCTTTGTGAAAACATTTTAATCTCTGGAATCTGGGGTCCTTAACGATTCTTAATTAAAAAAAAACTAATTAAATAAAGAAAAATTACACTCAATAAATGGTGAAAATATTTTTGAAATAAATTCACTTTTAATAGATATGTAAAATAAAACTGATTAAAATCATGAAGACGGGCATGTCCCTACCTACCTTAATGCAACTCTGTACTTCCTGCCTAACTTCTCGAGTTCTCCCATCACACAATCGGTAACGTATGGAATGCCTGGCATCATAAATAAATAAATAACAATCATTATCATTAATTATTATTACTCATTATATGTTCAATTATATTATTATTATTTCACAAAATGGAACATTCTATAATTAATTACACAAAATTAATAAATTCTCTCTATAAATTAAAATATTTAAAATTTTTATTCTATAAATTATGAATTTCACAATTGTTGCAATAATTATATAGAAAAATTGTTATTTTTAGCAATTCATTTTCAAATATATCAGCATTAAACAAACAGCACGTAGGAATACATGTGAATCGACATACTGCATGTAAGATGAACAGGGGATCGCTTTGCATTCAAAGCCAGTCACTTCAACAGCAGAACCAACCACCTCAACCATTAAACTATCTCACCCCTCAATCTCTTACTCATTATTATCTCTTTAAATTTGGTGCGCCAATTAAAAATGGTGTCAGAGTAATGAATAAACATTAGCTTATTGATATTTATGATTTAATATATATTAATACAAAATATCAAACATTTGGCATATAAACAATCCATCATAGATTGAATGATGTCCAGTTTATTGGAAATGGCGAAGTTGACAAAGTTAGTATCGATTAGGATGTGGTAGGGCGGTCCGAGTTGCTCGTTGTACTTGAAGAATAGTGCTGATGATGCTTGCGGGCTGATTTCATTAAACGGTTAATTAAATATTTCAACAATTTAAAATAATAATTACAATTTTAATTGTATTGATTGATTTGATTGATTTTTAAAAATAATTATAAATTAATAAAATTAAATTTAAAAAAATTATTGTTACATCTCTCGGACGACCATGTTCTGGGGATCTGGCTTCTTTCTTTTAATCTCTCTTTCTTGTTTTTTACTGTTTAAATTTTAAATTAAATAGTGATCACAACCCTTCAGTTGCACAATTTATTTTCATTTACTCATAATAATTCAAAAAAACATGTATTAGAATTATAAAATAAATATATAAAATAAAATCCTATAAAACATATATTATATTTTTATTACTTTTAACTTTAAGTAAATTAATAATTAAATAAAATAAATAAATATGAAGTGTTTTGCCATTTTATTTTTAAAAATATTGATGATGAAATTATTTAAAATTGCTATTTTAAAACTTAAAGTGAATAAGACAGATTAAAAATTATAAATAATCATATAATAGTTGGAGAAAAAATTTTTTACATTCTGCCATCTTTCAGACTAATGATCCTTTTTTTCACAGCGAATTTCTTAGTTTTTCTTACTTTACCCTAATTATCGTAAATGTGTTAGAATAGTTTGATGAAATTTTTTAATAAAATTTAAATAAAAAATTGAAAATACTATAAAAAAAATCCTGGAACAAACCATACTATCAGAATTTACACGGACGATAAAAAAAGTAAACAGCGAAGCATTGTGTAGCATAGACAATGTGCAAGCAAACTCAACAATACTTTGTAAAATATAAATCTACGTTTTTTAATCAATAATTAAAGAATATATTGAAATTGAAAAAATTATAAACGTAAAAATAATAATAAATGAAAAAATTATGTATTTATACGAAAAATTGTTTTTTAAAACAGGTAATTAAAATTTGTACTATAATGTTGTCGAACTCCAACGGTTATGTCCACGGTTATGTCATAAAATGCTATGCTATGTCATTAATTGTAAATATTCGTTTCATTTTGTTAATAATATAGGATTTTTAAAATTTTATTTTTGATAATTATGAATAATAGAGTTTTAACTCCTTACAAGAGTATAATTTAGCTATCAAAACGGTGTTAATTTGTTTTATTTGATGGTATTATTAGCCAAAGGAAAGTAATAGATATATAGATTATAGAAGCAACTTGAACAACATCAAAAACATTAAACAAAAAGTAAGAGCAATTGTACCAATAACAAGTCAACAATAGCCATAACTTCAACTACAAAAAAACTACGACATTAACCAATATAATCTAACTGAATCATTACCGGGACGGCCATGGATTTCAACTACATAAACTACAATAAGATAAAGACAATAAAAAGAATCAAGAAACGTAAGAAAGTAACAACTCTTACTAAAATTACCACATCAATAACGACGAAATCAGAAAATGCCAACAAGAGACCATCAACTTTTTTCATCTCCCTACTCTTCATCATTATCGTCGTCGTTATCGTCATCATCGTCATCGTTATCGTCATCATCGTCGCATTCTTAGCCATTATTTATCGTCGTCACTATCATTATCTTCATAATCAAGAAGAAGAAGAGGAGCATAATCATTATTATTATGATTATATCAACATCATCTCATCGTCGCCGTCGACATCGCTGGTCGTTACTGCACTCGTCGCAATCGCCATTGCGTTTTATCATAAGTGGCTTCGCAGTCGTCAAAACCTTAACACTAATTAACAAAATATAATGAGATACAGCTACTAACTCAACTGTTTTTGCTAGTTTATAACGTGTAATAGGTGCAATTGTCGTGAAATGAGCTCAGAGAACATTTTACAATTCGTATGTTGTCAATTTTCTAAAAACATTACTTTCAATTTTACACGTTTGTTCATCAAACGATCTTGATGTTGGTTAATATATTTTATTGAATCAAAACTAGTAGAATTTTGCTAGGATTAAAGTTAAATTTAACAAAATCTTTTTGAAAATTTTATAAATTTTGGTTTAAAATTTTTGGAGCCCCTTAAAAGCAGCTATATTTTGCCAAATTTGAATAAAAATACAGACTTCGATATGGTAAGTATGAAAATAATGTGGATCTAGCCGAATAGGTTTGCAACATGGATATATAATATATATTTATATATGTATATATATATCATATGATAATAATATATATATATGAATTTATATCCATAGTTTTTAACTTTTTTGAAAAACATGTCAGCACCTCTTACAAAAATTTCTGGCTACGACACTGGGTCTTTTTTTTAAACGAAAATTTTAAAGTTTTAGATTTAAGTAATCAAACAATCAATTATTTCAAACTCGACAACTTTTAATATTTAATAAATAGATAGTTTTCCATACATACATATATATATATATATATGACGAATACCATTATATATACATATATATTCTATATACACTATGTATGTAATATATGTGAGTATCTTGAGTTTATAAAACCCATATACTTAAAGTATTCCCATTTGAAAGTTCCGCTCATCCGCTGCCTATCGATAATATTTAGTAATTATCCGCGCATCCTAATTTAGTTAAAGTTTACTTTTAGGCGCCACCGAATTCAAATCTTGCAATTTAATTAATTTTTTTAATTAACTTTATAAAAAAAATATGTAATTTATTGTTCGTTCGTTAAAAGTAATAAATCAAAAGATGTTGATACATTGCATAATTTGCACTGAAGTGATTAGCTACGGACAGAATGTTTCGGCGGTTCCGTGCGGTCACGTATTCCACGAACAATGCCTGACGAGGTGGTTCGGTAGCAGCTTGACCTGTCCCCAGTGCAGAAACAAAGTTACTAAAAAATTTTCTGCCTTTAAATTATTCTTCTCGCAGGCAGATGCCCTCGACAGCAGTCAAGTAGTTCCGCGATGTAATGCTGATGAATTGAATGCAGTTGTCGTGAATTTGAAGCGAGAGTTGCAGAATAAAGAGATGGACTATCTTGAGATAGTCTGCGAGAAGCACGAGCTCGAGACTAAATTGCAGTCGCTGGTTGAAAAACACAAGTATGTATGACACTTATTAATTAATTAATTATTACATATATTTATAAAATTTTATAATGTAATATTATTGTATTGTATTTTAATAAATTTGGTTTAGTAGTGTAAATGTAAAAAGGTAGTACATAAATTTTTTATTAACCTCAAGAAAAGTTGTTGACAATCTGTCTGAGGAGAAATCTAAGAATGGGTGTCTGACCGAGCAGCTAAAGTACCATGAGGCACTAACAAAAGAGCTGGAGTCGAGCAACCAGATGGTGAATGCCTTGAAAGAGCAACTCGAAGTCTATAAAAATGTTCAATATGCTGTCAATGGTTAGATAGAAGTTTTCAATTTCCCTATAAATTTCTAAAAATTCCCATTTAAATTAAATTCATTTTTCTTGAATTTATAATTAATTGACACATACAAATGCTTAGTGTGTTTCATAGTTTGTGTGTAAAATTAATAGCACATAGTTTATATATAAAAAATGATGTATACTAATTTTTAAATATTAAAAATTTAGGGGTCGAGGATGAAGTGAAAGAAATGGTGAATGAATGCGTAGATCGTAATCAGCTGGGAACCTGGTGTTGTTTGTTTAAAAAGGAACTCGAGCGCAAGAAAATGGACCTCCGATTGAGTTTAGACACAATAAAAAAATTGCGAAAAGAACTGGACGATGTCAAGAAACATCTTGAAAATAAGACAAAGATGATCCAAACGATGGAGGGGGAGAATGTGATGAATGAAGAGACTATTGTTCAGCAGGATGAAGAAATTAAAAGTCTCAAGAAAAAATTAACTGCCTTACAGGTTAGTTACTGAGGAAATGTTATCAAATTTCTGAAGAGCCCTGAAAAATTATCAATTTTTTTGCAAATCCTAAAACTAATCAATTAAATTTACTATAAAGAATATTTTTAACTCGATCACTCTGAAAATATTTACATATATACGATTTAGTGCATAAATTTTAAGTAAACCATGATTGTAAAAATAGGACTATATTATATTATTAACGTTAAACATTGCCACGCACATCATCATCTCTACATCATCACAACATCACCGAGTGTCAATCACATCACCACATGTCAATCACATCGTCATCACATCACCCACCACCTGTCAATAAAACATTGCTAGGCGGCCATCAGTTCTCCACGACCGACCACATCCAGTTTAGTGCACCGCCTGCTGTACGAGAGCCCATGCAACCTCAACCTCACCTGCGATGACCTCCTGAAGAGCCCCGGCCTCAGTAAGAAAAGGAAATATGATGAAGATAATAATAATAATGGATATGTTAATAATAGTAATAATAATAATAATAACAGTAACAATAATAAAAGGAATGATAGTGAGAGTGATGATAATTTAAGCGATTGTAGGAATTATTTGCGGGTGAGTGAGAATGACGTCAGCGTCGTCGTTTGTCCTGATGATGATGCTTATAAGGGTGACGATGACGGTGACGATAACAGAAGACAGAACAACAACAACAACAACAAAGTTAACGGAAATAATAACAATAACATAAAAATAACTTTGAACAAAAAAAATAGTAAAAACAACATCAGCAACAACAAGAGTGCCAAGCTGAGAGAGCACAACTCGGACATTTTAATGAGTATACAAATCTTCAACACGCGCAGCTTGCAATGGGGCGGCAAAAAGATAATGGCGTCATCTTCAGCCGGCACGGTAAACAACAGGCAAATATCGTCGTCATCTTCATCAACGTCATCATCGTCCATGGTGATGAGAAAAGGTTACAACGGCCTCGGTGGTCACGACAAGTTCGTTGCCCCACTACCAAAGTACAGTTACAACAACAACAACAATAATAATACTAATAATAAAAATAAGAATAATGATTACAATAAAAATGCTTGCGGGAGTAATGACGTCACAAAAAATAAACCTGGAAAATCGATCGTCATAAAATATTTAGCACCATCTACTTCCACGTCATCGTCGGCAGCGCTCCTGAATAATTTTCCAGTTCTTTGCGACTTTGACGATCTCATATTATAACACACACACACATATACACGCACACACACACATATATATATATGCGTGTGTGCGTGTATGACTCTATACATGTATACATGATGTATTCTTAATTTTTTGTATATTAAGCGTAATGTTAAATGTGCATGTAACTTATGTAACCTGGTGAGGCCATTACAATATATGTGTCTATATATGTGCTTGTTTGTTTGCGTACGTGTGTTCGGTTTTAAATATCTATGATTCGTACACTAATTAGAAGCATAATTTTTTCAATGGTTTTAATCAATTAATATCCTATCATCTCAGCTTATGCATGTACATTCCACCCATTATATATATATATATATATATTGGATATATATATATACATATATATATTGGATTAAGACTGTCAGAAATGCAATTACTGATGCAATCACAGCATGGTCATAACGCCCAAACATGCTGTGATTTTCATCAATAATATATATATACATATATATATATATATATATATATATATATATAAACACTAATATATATATATAATATATAAAAATATGCATACATATAATTTTTTTTAAAACGCGCCTGTAAGTGTAAGTACCTCAAGATTGTCGTGACTCGCTATTATGTTCTTCCTATCGAGAAATTAAATTTAAACAGACCGTTGTTTAATTACGCCGTGAAGTGTGATTAGTATTTGTATGATTAGTATAGTATATACTATGTATTTGCTTGTTTGTATGTATCTGTTAGTGGTACTGTGTGTGTGCTTGCATATATATATATATATATATATATATATATATATATATATATATATATATATATACACACACACACAGAAACCCGACAATGTATATATATCCGTATATTGTTTATGCATGTCTGTTGTAATGTTTTTATTTATATTTGACGTAACCGGAAGGAAACGTGTTTTTAAAAATTTAAAAACTAACTGAAAGAAGTTTTTATTAAAATGGTGATTATCTGTGATTTCCGCGTGGAACCAATCCGGCCGGTATAATATTTTTGTTCAGTAAAATAACTTAAATATAATTATAATTAATAATATAATAATATAATTTTCCAATCAATTGATCATTCAATCGATCGATCAATCAATCAACTCAAAAGTAACTGTAAACCAAGGCAGTGAAGACAAAACACTGAGTCGTCGTTTGATTTAATAAATACCCGCCAGTTAAATGAGCGAGCAATATAAACTTAATATGAGAGAAAAATTCATACAGCAAATAATTAGATCAGTCGACCAATCACTGATTAGATCAGCCATCCATTCAAGATCAGTCAACCAATCAAAGATGATTGGATGAAATAAAATTATCAGTCGATCAGTCGCACATTAGGCTTGTGAGGTCTGCCCCGACTACTGACGGCCACAAGGATGCTCTTCTCTGCAGCATCCTCTTCCTCATCTTCCTCTTCGGCGTAGACAACTGTTCGTCTACCCTGGTTTCGTGTTCTGTACGTGCCAGCCGCTGATTCGCTGTCCGTCTTTTTCCATTTCGAGTTGCTATTATTTTTAGCCAGGACTTTTGGGAATGATTTTTTGGCGACACGTCTCGTCTTCCTGACTGCTCGGAATGTTTGTCCGGATCTTTTCATCGAAGGTCCTGATCTGTTCGAGTAGGTTTCCGTTCCTGAAGATCCGCCGTCGCCATCATCTTCCTCATCATCTTCTTCATCCTCGTCACCTTCATCTTCATCCTCTTCATCGTCGTCGTCGTTGTACCTGTCGCTCTTGGGGACGTTTTTAACTCGAGTGACGTAATCAACATCATCGTCATCGTCGTTATCAGTTGATGAAGGTGAATGGGCGTGAGATGATGATGCTGACGACGATGATGATTGTTGTTGCTGAGAGTGTGTTGTTGTAAGATGTTGTTTTGAGCTCAATGTTCCCGCGTTGTAATCACTTGTCCCGTTTCGTTTCAAGATAATATTTAATCGTTTGTATTTGCCTGTGGTGGCTGCTACTGTTGCGTTCATGTGGCTGTGTGTCGTCGTGGAGGCCGTCGAGTGGTTGGTATCGTCGTCGTAATTATTGTTATTATTATTATTATGATAACTGGTACTATTATAATTATTATTATTTCTATTATTATATAAATTATTATTAATGTTGTTGTTGTTGCGTAGATAAGGTTTGGCGGAAGTTGATTGCTGCTGTTGTTGTTTATGCGTTGTGCTGGAATGTTTCGTCCTGTCACTACTACCACTTTTCTTGAAGTTACTATTGTTACTACTTCTACCACTACTAGCAGCAGCCGCAGCGACACTGACGGTAGTAGTAGTGGCTGTGGTAGCGTCTGATGTGACGTCATCATCTAATTCCCTGTCGTATCTTCGCCGTAGTATGCTTCCAGTTGATACTCTCGTGCTGTATCTTTCGTGCTGCTGCTGCTGTTGCTGACGATGTTGCTGAGATGTTGTTGCTGCTATGCTGATGTTGTTTGATGGCTGTTGTCGTTGCTGTTGCTTTTCTGAATGAATGAATGAATGAATAAATGAATGAATGAAGTGATTGACAATGAAGCTCAGTTTAGCGAAATATAAATAATTGAACGATCGATTGAACGCAGTGAAAGGTCAAATTTGTTGGTTGACGCGGCGAGACGTCGTAGAAGTTGCTGCTGTGTTGCGGCAACCCAGTTTGAATTCAAAGAGAACCCCTCTCATCTTATATAATACGCCTAAAGTGTGTGGCGTGATGGTTCGATTGAAGTAGACATGTACGCTGTTTGCGCGTGTGTGTCTGTGTGCGTGTGTCTGTGTGCGTGTGTGTGTCTGTGTGCTTGTTTGTGTGTGCGTGAGTAATGAACTAAGAACGAATGCTTAATGAGTGAGCGAATAATCAGACTTCTTACGATCTATCTCTAAGTAGATGAGTGTGAGTGGATGAAGCAAATTTTATAAAAACTGATGAAATGAAGATGGCAACTATATAAAATAGTGCAAATTACTTTACGAGTTGGGCATTTTTATATATAAACAGTAAGCCACTACAATCACCAACTTTTTATTTTGCCGGCTTTTACTTTCCTCGCTTTCATCTTGCCATAGCAACCAACATCAACATCATCACCATCACCGTCGTCATCTTTCTTTCTCTTCTTATACTTTCTGTGCTTCTTCGTCTTCTTATGCTTTTTCCGGCGGGATTTGCGATAGCGAGAAAGACTAAAATCCTCATCATCGCCATCATCATCATCATCATCGCCGTCATCATCATCATCATCATTCTCGTCGTCGTCATCATTATCCTCATCATCATTATCCTCGTCGTAATCATCTCCTCGCTTTCGCTTTTTACCTTTGCGAGGTTGCGTTTTCTTTTTGTACTTGTAATCATAATCCTCATCGTCGTCGTCGTCATCATCGTCGTCGTCATCATCAAGTTTATCATTATCCGCAAATTCGTCATCGTCGTCATCATCGTCGTCATAATCATCATAGCGATGATCATCTTCATCGATGTTCTTATTATTACTGCTTTTTTCTTTCTTCTTATTTTTATCCTTCGGGGCTTTCCCGGGCTGATCTTGAACGCTATTGGTTCTCTTTGACGGCCGGACAATGACGTCACATCCGTTTAATCTGGAGTGTGAGTCGTCATCTGAATCGATGCGCCGCCTTTTACCTGTGTGTGGATTACAAAATATTTTTGTTTCGACTTCTACGACAAATTAATCGAGCAACTTAAGCGGCAATACACACAAACACACCACACACACGCACACCACACACACGCACGCACGCACACACAAACTCATTATCTAATAATATAACATTAATATAACATTAATGTTATCACCGCTAGTGTTTTTGTTGTTGTTATTGTAAGTATCACTAAGAGGAATGTTGTTGTTGAGCTGTTGATCACGTGATGTTGATGTCGTTGTTGTCGACGTAGAAACCATGTTCCGTTTCGATCTGTTTGTTTTTTTAACAGTAGGAAGGAGACTGTACAAACAAATAATCACTACAGATAAGAACCAACAACATCAACTAAAGACAATCAACAACAACCTAACCACACCACAACCACCACCAACAACAACAACAAACGTACATGCTGAACGATTTGAGATGAGCGGCCATCTTGGATCCCCCTCCCTCCTTTTTCATCTTCTCTCTCATCCTCTTCAGGGTCATCTTCAGCTGTTCCTCGAACATCGAGGACAGTCTCATGGTCATCACGTAGATCTGTCAAGGTCAAGGTCGAATGACGTCACACGTGATGCCACATAAAGTCACGTGATGTCATATAATGTCACGTGATGACAAGTGATGATAATATGAGATGATTCTATTTGTAATATAACAATATAAGAGGAGGTCAGTATTGATAATAATGATGATAACGATGATAATGGTGATGATAGTGGTGACGATGGTGATGGTAATGATGATAATATCACGTGGTGCCACGTAAAGTTAAATGTGGATTTTTGGATTTTTAAACCAATTACGTGTTACATAAATATGGAGAGTTCACAAGTTCGCACACGTGTATAATTTGTTGAAACAACTAGCCAATCCGTCGTCATACAACTAACGAATGTATCGATCAATCAATCTATCTATCTATCGGCCATTCAATCAATTATCAATCAATCAATCAATCAATCAATCAATCAATCAATCAATCAATCAATCAATCAATCAATCAATCAGTTAGTCATTCGCTTGTTCAGTCCTTCGTTTATTCGTCTAATCATTTGGTCAATCAACCATCCAATAAATCAACCGACCAATCAACCAACCAACTAACCAAATCAATCAACCAATCAATCAATCAACTAATCAATCAACCAATCAACTAATCAATCAACCAATCAATCAATCAATCAACCAACCAACCAACCAATCAACCACTAAATCAACTACCAAATCAATCAACCACTAAATCAACCGACCAATCAATCAATCAATCAACCAATCAACCAACCCTAGATCTCTTGTTAGTATTATAGAGTCTGGAGTTGGTGAACATGAGTCTGACGTCTCTGACGAATGCGTTGTGGTCGTCGTAGAAACTCGTTTGAAGATTTTGCCGAATGACCGTGAGGTCAATAGGTTGGGTCACGACATGGAGGTAATCCTGATGACGATGATGATGGGTCACGATGGTGATGATGATGATAGTTAGGATGATGATGATGATAGTTAGGATGATGATGATGATAGTTAGGATGATGATGATAGTTAGGATGATGATGATAATTAGGATGATGATGATAGTTAGGATGATGATTAGAGCAATAACGATCAGTGAAGATGACGATGATAAGGATGATGACGACAATCAATCAATCAATCAATCAATCAATCAATCAATCAATCAATCGATCGATCGATCGATCGATCAGTCAGTTAGTCAGTCAATCCTCGTTTATAATCCAGTTTCTTGGCCCTTGTAAACAACAGCAACCAAACACCAATCTACGTCATCAAGCCAATTGCAAGGAAAAAACAAACAAACAATCAAACAAACAAGCAAACAAACAAACAAACAAACAAACATACAAGCAAACAAACAAACAAGCAAACAAACCGGAAATTCGTTTATGTCGACAGGATGATGAAATGGAGCAGAGTCAGGTGACTTACAGATGACATCCAACAGCTTCTCACATTCAACGATCCAGCATTTCTTGCCGTTGTTGTCGTTGCAGCTGCTGCTGTTGCGACTGTTTTTGCGCAGGCGCTCAGATATCTTGTTGTTTCGAGCCTTTGGAAATTATTTTTGAAAAAATGAAAGACGTGTTGTCGATGCTTGTCTGTGAAATAACTAAGAGATTTTAATTTTATTACGAATTGTACTATAATCATCTTTCTAAACTGTCACCATCACCCTCTTCCTAATCAACCTTAATCAACCAACCAATCAACCAACCAACCAACCCCAACTCACCTTCCGTCTGGCTTCTATAGCCTTAGTAGCATCCTCGTCATCATCATCAGCACCAGCGATGGACATGTGATCCTGATAATGATTACTACTTGCACTAAACCCACCACCCAATTTGACCCTTGACCTTTGGGTCAGCTGATTGTATAGGGGCATGGGGTCGTAGCACATGGGATCACTGTCATGAAGTAGAGAAATGCAGGCGAGGAACTTATTTAATGAAAGATGTTTTCAAGTTGTTTCATGGTTTACAAACGAAAGATTATAGAAACCAGTCTTGAATATTTAAACAAAATCAAACTATAGAAAAAATGTCTCAACCTATCGCCGCATCGAAACCAAAAAAGAAGTCCAAATTACACATTCAAGCAAAACGTTCAATTGCAAGCTTTTTCGAGAAATTAACTGAACGGGTCAACCTCCTCCTCCTCTTTAAAAAATGTACAACAATGCACCTGATCATGGCGAGGCACAACTCCGTGATGACCTTTGCACTCTTGACGATCTGACTGTTGGGTTCGTTGAATGACCTGGCATTCATCTCGATGTGACGCGCGTCATACTGGACGGATGCAAGTCGTCTGTAGAATCTGTTCATCAGACGCTCCTTTATTAGGGAGAGGTCTATCGGGTACTCAATAACCTGGAGTGAGTGTGTGTGCGTGTGTGCGTGTGACTGTTGTGTGTGTGCGTGTGACTGTTGTGTGTGTGTATGTGTGTGACTGTTATGCGTGCGTGTCCAAGTGTTCCAGAGCCTAAAAAATTAGAGATTAGGTTTAGTAGAAACTGGATGTGCGAAATTCTTGACAGTTCTTTAAGATGTGATTCGAATCATAAGTCTCATTGTAATTACTTTACTTTTCTACTACTTAATTACTTTTCAACTACTATTAAATGAATTATTGAGCGGTTAATGCCATCCTCATCTTCCTCATCATTACACCATCACCACCCTCAAAAACCCACCACTGCATATGACGGAAAAGCATTGAGATCGACCGGAACGAGGAATGGCTCGGCTATTGAAAGCTCCATAATTCGTTCCAGGCCACGAATGATCCGCTCGCACTCCACGTCACATCCCTGAGACGGCCAGTCTTGCGGTTTGTAGTTGTACCTCATTAGGGAAAGTTCGGCGAACGTTACTGGAACGTTTCCAGAGGGCGACTGCGGTAGTCCTGCGGTTGTTTTAGTGGTGATGGTGGTAGTGGCGTGTTGTTGTTTTGAAGCTCTTGTGGTGGTGGTAGTGGCGTTTTGATGTTGTCTTATGATTGTGATTCGTAGTTTTGATGTTGTGGTTGGTTGGTTGATGCTGCTGTCGCCATGCACCAACAACAAATACAACTCTTTCTCGATCAAACACACAAGCAGACATACATACATACAGACATAGATAGTTAGACACAAACAAAAGAAAAAACACAAACAGTTAAACAAAATAACACAAAGAGTTAATTAAAGAAGATACACAGATATAGCCAGGCAGACAAAAAAAAGGCAAACAGTGGAAAAGACATACACACGAACAAATAAACACAAACAGTTGAACAGAAAACACTCAGGCACTTACACGGACAGACAGACAGACAAACAGACAGACAGACAAACAGACAGACAAATAGACAGACAAACAAAACAGTTCTCACTCTCATTATCAACAGGCTCAAGATCCCAGGGACTCAATCTCTCCTTCTCACCATTGTCCCATCTACATTCGGTTGTGATGATGGGGCGTGATGATGATGGTGATGTGGCGTGATGATGATGATGATGTGGCGTGATGATGATGATGATGTGGCGTGATGATGATGATGATGTGGCGTGATGATGACGATGAGACAACATCAGGAAAAATAACAGAAAGAGGCACAGGTTGTAAAAAATAGACTAAAATGAAACAGAAATTTCATTTCTGTTTTGATTAATTTGATTTGTTAATTAATTAATATTAATTAATTAATTAATTAATTAAGTCTCAAATTTACTTTCTTTCTCAAAGTCTAACAGAAAGTTAGACTTAAAATTGTAAAAAGGCCAACAGCAAATGAATGAATGAATGAATGAATGAATGAATGAATGAATGAAGTACTGACTGGACGACGTAGCATTGGAACATAGAATCGGGGTAATGTTCATGTAGTGGTTCATGCTGCTGAATCGTCCCGTGCCACCACGACTCATCTATCAAACATCTAAACCTATTGCCTTAGATTGTGGTTGTATGTTTGTACGTATGTATGTATGTTTGTATGTGTGTTTGCATGTGTGTATGTTTGTATGTGTGTGTGTTTGTATGTGTAAGTTTGTAGTATTGTATATGTTTATGTTTGCATTTTTATAAATTGTGTGTTTATGTGCCTTTCATTTCAGCTCGCATATTTCTATTACTACATTACAACAGCAGCTACTACTACTACTATTATTACTACAACACAACAACAACAACTACTACTACTACTAGTGGTAGTAGTAGTAGTAAGTACTGCTACGACTACTACAATCATACCAGCGGTCCAATTACGACTCATGGCGACATTGTAGACGTGTCTGAGGATGACAAAGTCAATCACACCAACCATGTCGTGATACCTGATTGGTTGGTTGATTGGTTGGCCAATTGGTTGATTGGTTGGTTGATATAGGTTGGCCAATTGATTAGTTGGTTGGCCAACTGGTTGATTGGTTGATTCTTCAAATGATTGGTTGATCGGCCAATCGGTTGATAATTGATTATTATTTGTGAATTTTTCTTTAACAACGATCGTTCAATGAATGTAAATCCAATAAATGAAATAAAAATGCAGATAATGACAACGATGATGATGGTGACTGAGTTTTTGTAAATTTTCATACCAATCGATCAATCAATCAATCAATATCATAAATAATAATCAATCAATCAATTTACCAAACATCCAACCATTTCAAATATTAATAAATCAGCCAATCAACAAACCAAATAATCACCAAAAAGCCAACAAACCAACCAACCAATCACCAACCAACCAACCGAACAACCAGCCAACCAATCAACTAACTTGATTGTGAACGAGCCTCCAGTCAATCGGCTCGTCTCCGGATCGATGAACGCCAACTTCAGGCAGACGAGTCTTGGAGGTTTAATTTCATATTTTATGCCGATCACTTTCATCAACTCCTGCTCCTGTGGTTGTGTGGGTGGTTGAATTTTCAGGTGCGTGATTGGTTGGCTGGTTGTTAACTAGTTGTATGATTGGTTGGCTGGTTGGTTGTCAACTGGTTGCATGATTGGTTGGTTGTCAACTGGTTGCATGATTGGTTGGTCAGTAAGTTAGCTCAGATATGATACAGGGTGTGACGTGTCTAACGTTATTAATGCACGCTTGCACGTTTTGCGTGCGTAACTCAAAAACTATTATTACAGTCTCCTGCGTATGAAATGAAATGCACATCCAAAAGTGTATGTAGGCGTATTCCACGTTGTGTGGAGCCCATTTTCAATTTAATTCATTTCAATTCACTTCACTTCAATTTAATTCATTTTTATTCATTTCACTTCAATTCAATCAAAGAGACGTTTATTAAGCAATAGAATGATCCCGAGTAAGAGCGTGTATGGAGTGAGTGGTTCATCGAATGACCGCCAACTCAATGAGGACGATGGGATAGATGAAACGACGCATTATTAGAAAATTGCAAAAATAATTAACAGATTAATCGGAAAGAAATCAACGACAAAAGATACGACGCTAACCCTTAAATAGGGCAACTTAACCCAAGGGTAAGCATTCTTGACCGAATCAATCTGATACACCCCGGTCGATCTAACAGCCTCGACGTACTGCTGGTGACCTTGAAGAAAGTAGATGACCTCGTCTCCCATTTGTGGAAAGTAGGGCGACTTGTGGGGCACACTGCTAGTCAGCCAATCAGGTGGTCGGAATTCAGGTGGCAGTTCTATAATCTCATTGGTCAGGTGGTTGAGCACGGGCTGATGTGATTGGTCAAAGTGGATTCATTTCATTGGCATGTGGAAGTGGAAGTTGGATGTTTCTTTAATTACTAAACCTGATACATTCTATTAGAAAAACTAATAATATCTAACTAAAAATATAAAATATAATTTGAAATTTCAATCAAAACTTTGAAGACTTCGAACAACCTGTTCAGTAGAACTGGCCAATCTGGCTCTCCGCCTCTCAGAACTTCTCACGCCATTGTTTACATTAATATCAACATCTCTATCAGCCTCATCATTATCATCGTCTTCGTCAGTATCATCACCACCATCATTTCCTACATCATTATCATCAGCAGCTACTGCAGCCGTGCCATCATCACTATCAAATGATAAAAATTTTTTCCTTGCTCTCTTCGTTGATTTGTTTTTGGAAGCTGTTTTATTTTTAGTAACTGTCACGTCATTCTGGATTTCCCCGTTTACTTTGGGTTTTTCCGATTCAACTTCCGTATCCTCATCGTCGTCGTCGTCGTCTGAAATTGAAATATTTTTTCGTTTCGCTTTTCCTTTACCTGATTTGCCAGATTTAGTTTTGTTTTCGTTATTGTGGTTTTCCTCATCGGAATTTCCAAAAAACTTTTTCCATTTATTCTTAGCAGCGGCGTTTCTATTTGACACTCGGGTGGTCTTTCCTGATTGGCTGCTCGTGGTGGGTGGCTGGAAGGTCCGACCATCAGGCGACCAATCAGAATACTCGGTTGATTCGCTGGTGAGATGATGATGATGACGATGAAAACGAGGATAATGTAAAACTCATGCCATCAACAAACATTTGTAATTATTGAGGTTGACAATGTCGAATCACATTATCCATGGTGATGGAATGATATGATGGAATGATATGATGGAATGATATGATGGAATGATATATGAGATGATTATGAAGATGCACGTGACAATGAAAAATGATAATGACGATAAAAGTGACAAAGAAAATGAAATCTGTAATGGCACTGATAACAGCAGCCAAAGAATAATAATAAACTTGCAAATAACAACAACCACAACAACCTTTCAGAATCCTGCGCCTTCGATGAACTAAAAGAAGGCAACTCCTTGTAAGTCCACTGTCGACCACTACTACCTCCAGTGCCACTAGTACCACCACTTCTGCCGCTACGAACTGGGCCGCTGTAGCTAGGTCCAGCTCTGACGTCATCGTCGTCGTCGTCATCGACCACGTCTAACGGCATTTCATCTTCCTCATCGTCAAAAACCGATTCTTCCTAATCACGATGATTAAACGGGTAAAAAAATTTTAAAACTATAAATGAATATTAAATAAATACGTTTTTTTTTTATTAAAAATCATCTAATGAAACTTTGTGAATGGTTACTGAAGACAATAGTGATGTGAAGATTTAAGGAAAAAAACTTTTTTTTTTACGATAGTTTTTTTGCCAAAAATAATTACAAAAAATTTTGTTACACCGACCCTGTCTGTTTCGTCAGTATCATACAGGGCCCTTTTTTCAAGCCTGTTTCGGCCCTTTTCTTCGTTTCGACCCATAGAGAGCATCTTGGCTCTTTTCTGTTTCATGGTCCTTGTCTTGGCGAAACTCGTCGAGTCGTTCGAATCTTCGTAATGTTGCTGTGTGTATATGTTTTTGTCTATGTTTGTGTGTGTGTTTGTGTGTGTGTGTGTGTGTGTGTGTGTGTGTGTGTGTGTGTGTGTGTGTGTGTGTGTGGATGATCTAGACAGTGGTGATGACGACAAGGATGATGAGAAGTCGCAGATGATAACGATGTAGAGCTTAGATGATTGATATAACATCTATAATGATGATGGTTGATGGAGGTGATGATGGCAGGGTCGACGATGTAGATGAAGAAGATGATGATGATGAAGAAGACGACGAAGAAGATGATGTCGAAGAAGATGATGAAGATGATTTGGAGGAAGATGAAGAAGATGATAAAACATAAAATGGTCTTCGATCCTTTTTCAAATGATTACAACAGTGAGATAAAATTAAGACAAACAACAGCAGCAGTAGTAATGTTAATAATTAGAATGATTAAATTAACAATTTTATGAAAAATTTTATGAAAATTTTGAAGAAAAAATCTAAAAGTTGAACGAACGATGATGGCCTGCAGTGACTTCTTCTTCTTCTCGCCAACGTACTTTAATTTCTCTTCATCGGCTTGAACTTGCTTGCTCTCAAAAAAAGTTCTGAAATTATTTCCAACATTTAGAAACTTCTAATAATTTTATGTTTGACGGCCTACAAACAAAATTTATAATATAATATTATTATTCATAATAATTTATATAATATTAGAACAAAATTATATTGTCAAATAATTGAATCTAAAAAAATAATTGATCGCCAACTTGAGAGTGGCGCTGTCAATTTGCTTCACAAGATCTCTCTGCGACCAGATGCACATATTGACTGGTTGATAGTTCTGGTTGGCTGGTTCGTCGTCCTGAGCAGCAGGAGGAGGCTGTCTTGATTGGAGGCGAGAGGGGTTTGAATTTTCATCTTCAACCTGATTGGCTGCAAACGAGCTCCTGGCTGCAGTTTGATTCGATGATGAGGATGATGAAGGCTGCCTGCCAGATTCACCTGTGAGTAAGATTATCAGATTCATATTACCATCATCATCGTTGTCAAACTGCAATTGAATGAAAATAAATGGAATGAAAGAAAACCTCTGCTGCCAGAGCCGGAAGATCCTTCCCCTTCTGCTATTCGTTGGTTATCTTGTTGATTCTGCATTCGTGCAATCATCTCATCAATAATTGGTCGTTCGGCTGCATTCTCATTGGCTGCTTGATTTTCAACTCCTCCTCCTCCTCCACCTAACAACGCAAGACCATCGGCCACAGGTTCGCCCCTCAAATCTCCATTGATATCATCGATGACCTCACGATTGCCGTTCGGAGCGACGACGACAAGTGGAATGAGCTGCATGTCGTTGCACGTCTCTCTCCCCGGAACCAGTCTCTGGTACTTGGCCGGGTGGGGATTCCCGTCAATGTCGACCAGGAAGGGAGGAGGGAGAAGGTGGGGGGCCATCTGGGTCTGCTCGTCGATGACGTAATTGTTTGCGTCACGCATCAGTGGGCGATAATCTGTGTGGAAGTACATCTCTTCTGGCAGCTGAAGTGAGTATCGAAAATTTCGTATTATATATTATTAGATGGCTAGGAAGATACCTACTACTACATTGTATCAATTGTATTTGGCCGTGAATACCCTAACGGTACTGACCACTTTGTATTTATCTCCAGACCCATATCCGTAATATGACAGATAGCCGTGCGAGTCTGTGGCCACAATGTTCTGGCCGTCTGGCGACCACTTACAATCGTACACCGACCCGTAGTCCTGCCCTTCAATCTGAAAAGAATTTTTCATAATTTATAAATTTGTTAGTACGTTGACAAATCTGATAAAACATCAAAGAGTTTGAAATATTCAAAAAAGATGATGAGAAATGATAGCGCTATGATCAATATTTGTAGGCATAAAAAAAGACTATTCGGACACACAGACACAAGAAGACACGCATACAGACACTCATACAGACACACACGCACACATACACAGACACACAAAGGACACAACTCACGGTATTCACGAACGTCCTCAACTTGGTGCCAGTGATGAGGTCCCAGAAATGAATGTAGCCATCGTGTCCGGCACTCAGCATCACTCGCCTGTCCACTGGATTCGGTTCCAACACGAATACTTCCTTTATGTGGCCCTGGCGAGGAAGATGATGACAAAGGGGATGGACTACAAAAATGATGGGGACGAAATGAGGACGATGATGAAATTGCGAAGATGACAAAGATGACGTTGCAGGTGACGAAAAATATCAACCATGATAAGTTAGGCCTAATTTAAATAAAAAAAAACAACACAAATGAACAAACATGGTCGCAAAGCAACAACGGCAACGACCTCGAAAAACACCGACCTTCAGCGTATGCACCAGATGACCGGTGAATGAATTCCACACTTTGATGGAGTAGTCGCTGACGGAAGTGACAACGAAAGCGTCGTCTAGACTCCACGTCACCATAGAAACGCATTTGTGGGACGACCCTGACGATGAAGCGTTCGAGTCAAATGAGTCGTTCCCGCCCTTGTTGCTATTGCTGTTGTCGTAGCTGCGTTGTTCAGCGTTGGAAATAATAAAGACTGGCAACTTAAGTAACGATAACAAAAATTAATATTAACAATGTTGTAGCAGGATGTACTGGGGCTCTATGTGATCAGCAACGTGCCGATAACACTGCTGGTCCATATTATAACATTCATGATTAAAACCATAATACTTTGGTAAACATTGGCAATCCTTACGTATTCAGTTTGATCACGAATCTCTTATTATTAAATACGAGTCTCACATTTTCAATCACAAATCACTAAATCCTTAATCACCGACTCCCAATTCCTACTAATCGAAATCATCACCTCGTAACAGTAGCCGCCATATTGAGAACAATGGCTTTCCATTCCTGTCGTTCGTACCTCCAAATCCTAGCGAATCCATCCTTACTCCCAGTCACGAACCGCGTATCCGTGTTTGAGTACTGTACACTGTCAATGCGGTCCTGTGTTATCATGGTGTGTGTTTGTGTGTACATGTTTGTGTGTACATGTTTGTGTGTACGTGCGTGCGTGTGTGTACGAGTTTGTGTGCATATGTTTGTACAAGAATTTTTTTTGAGTGCCTGTCTACATGTTAGCATTTTCTATAAGCGTACATGTTTTTATCTAAGAATAACAACAAATAAATGACGAACATTATGCGATTCTAATTCACAGATCTTTTCAGGCACTCTTCCACTTATGCTGTACACTCTGACCACGTGATCAGAGCTTCCTGTGGCCAGGAATACCCCACCTGAAAAATTAGGAATCGGAAAAGTTGGGAGATTTTTTTAGATTTTACATCATATTACCATCAATCATTGCAATGTCATCATACTCATCTTGTAACGTGATCATTAATTTCATAAGAATCAGTTTCAACATCAACATCGCCCTCCTTCCCATCATCATCATCATCCCAGTTGCTAACCAGGGCTGAACGACAAACATAACATTTGCGCACCGGCTCTTGACCTTTCCACAAACTTAATCGGTTTCAAGCTGATAGAGTGATAATTAAACCAATCAAAATTTTATTTATTCGGTTTAAATAGGTAGTCTAAGTAGGTGAAGGGCGCCTGATTTTGCGCTGCATTGACTGGCTTTGATTTCAAAGAGAGCCTTGATTATCATATGCAAAAAGTGTTGATCTACATGTGATCGTGAACGCTGATGAATCAAAAAAATATTCAATAGTGGCAGTATTAAATGTTATATTCACTCCGAACACTTAATTAACATAACTTATTAGAGCTGGCTGATCATGTTAATTTATTCACAAAGTTAGCTTACGATTAACAAAAATTACAGTTTATTGGCCTACTTGAAGACGTTATTGGTGGTGCAGTACTCCCAGATGCATAAACACCCATCGCCGCCCGTTGAAGCTAGGTACTGGTTGGAGCCTTTCATGTAGGGCGAGAACTAATAACATAAAAGTAAATAATAATAATTAATATTATTAAAGTAATAATAACAAATTTAATAATTATAAGAAACCTTCAATGCAGTGACAACATGCGTGTGTCCATGCAGAATAGCGACAGGAGCAGAATTCTTCAAGCTCCATATCCTGATCAGCTTGTCGCAGCTGCCAACGGCTAGCAGCTGGTTGTCGTAGCTGACCACCATGTCGTTAATTTCAGCCGCATGGCCCCTGAACGTGCACAGTAGTCGGCCACTAATGGCGCTCCATACTTTTACGAGGTGGTCGTCTGAACCCTGGTCAGTATGGTATGTACGTCTTCAGTGTAATTTTATTTCTACTGATTATTGTTATCTATTTTTAAAACGTTTTAAAATAAAAATATAATACCACCAGCGGCCATACTAAATCTATTATATTCCTTAATGTATTGGTATTTACTATTAGCTATAATATCATTTTTCCATCGCCATTTTCATCACATTACAATCATCCTCATTACATGTAGCTAAATCACTATTATAACATAAAAGTATTTACTCTCTTCTTGATAAATCATCATCAAATATCCCAACAATAACTATATAATCCTCATTATTATTATCATCATCATAATCATCATTATTATTATTATTATCATCATCATCACGTCACCTTCATCACATCGCAACATCATTAAAATCCTAACGGTGAATATATAATGTCCAGTCCTGTCGAAAAGTACACAGTAAACAGACGACAAATGTCCTAGCAGTCTGAATTGTAGTGTCATCTGGTTGTACATATGTGAAGACATCAGCAGATCCATCCGAATGCATCCCATAGTTTCTCGACTTGATAATAACACAGCTGTCAGGTGGATTACAATTAAGAAAAATTTTTACTCAATAGAGAAGCATTATTTTTAAAAGTATTTGGGCTTATTTATAATTATTTGGTATTTGTATAAAAATTGTGTACATTTAAATTCGTAAGTATATCCATATACACATGTATATATAAAACACACATGTATTAATACAGATATTTTATATTATCATTGTATAGTACAGACATTTTATATTATTAATGTCATAAAAAGCATCAACTAAACCGATACCCCAAAATTACGACAACTAAACATGCAATGAATTTACTAATGAGACATCAACCACGAGTTATAAACTTACGAAGAGGTGGGCCTTGCAGAAGATTGTGAGGGGGCTTTAGTGGACAACCATTCCTCATCGTGGAGTAGGCAACATTTTTCCATGTTGTGTGTTTGGACTCTTGGAATTTATTTATTTTATATATATTTGATTTTCTGGTTTGTTTTAGATAATGATATGTGAATACCTATCAAACATAGTTTATTTATAATTTTTTAGACAATACCATTTTTTATTAGCACATATGGTTTTTAAAGGAAAAATTAAGTTTCTGCTTTAATATTAGGCATGAATTATGTATTTAAACTAATATTATATTTAAATTCACCTAATATTAAAATGTTTGTCTGCTTATTGACCTAAATAATATACCTACATATATAGTCATCACTTTATCAGTTATGTGTATAAGTTTTATTAAAAATTAAAACAAAGAAAAAAGTCCTGTTTTAAGTTACTTTGCTCAGAATTTAATATTGAAAACTGTCCGGCCCCAAGCAAAGATTTGAGACCTTTTAAATTTGAATTCAACTGTTGGCCGACTAGCGGCAAAATAGTCTGACATATCTGAAGCAAGTGATCCGGCCTTATGTGCCTGTTTATGGCTTCCTGTAGGTAGGTAGGTTTTTTTTAGTTTAGTAGTGGACAATATGTTTGTGGAAAAGTGGGTTTTATTTTATCATGCAAGCTAAAAATGTCGTTAAATGTCGGAAATTTGAATATGAATGTTTGAAAACATCAAAGTAAATTAACAATTTTGGGAAAATTTACTAGATATTGATCTAAAAAATGCTGGAACAGCTGTTTATTTAATTTAAAGAATTAACTTTTAAACATGATACCCGACAATAAACAATGACCTAATCAATATTCATGAACCTCGAAAACCAACGCTATTGGCTGAATTTGAATGTACACAACGCGTCGAAAAGTAGCAGCTGCGTATACATTAATAAATTATTATAATGTCAAAAAAGGAGTTTATTCCTCCTCTTTCTCCATCCCTTCTTTAGTCATTTTTTTAATTCAAATAAATTTATTTGAAATAATTATTAAATTCTAAAAACGATTTGAACTACATCTATTATCTACTATTAAAAAAAAAATTTAAAGAAAAAATTTTTTTCGTAAAAATTTCATAACTAACCAATTCTCTATAATTTCTCAGGTGTTCATTACCATTCCAATCAACTCGTTTTGGCAAAAGCTGGAAAAGTGACAATCGCAATGGTAGTTTTAAAACATCTCAACAAGCCTACTACGACGCAAAAAATCGGTCAATATTATAAAAATCCAACGCTAAATATGTTTAAAACCAAAAAAACATTAAAGTTTTGCAAGAAAAATAACTCATAAGCAAAACTGGAGCAAAACTCGGTCACACTTACTTTGTTTTTGGCCATTTCCGACAGTAGAATCTGAAAATTTGGTAATATTAGGGTAAAAAAACTCGAAGATTTTTAACCAAATTTCAAACAAATTACTGGGTAACGTACTTTGAAGGCATTTTGGCAAGGACCCCGACTAAGATACTTGGCAATGAGGAAATAAAGTTCTGAAGAAAAAAAAATCAATCTCACAGTCTTACTGAACAGAATCGATCAAACAAATATGGAGAAAATATTAAAATCAAAACGCGATCATTACGAAAATTAGTAAAAAAATTTACCGAGTTCTAAATCAGCTGGTTTTGATAAAGCTTGATCCATAATTTTTCGGCACAGACCGCTCTCAGTTCTCCATGTAAAACTGGTTGCGTTACGTTTTAAGTCTGTTTCGTGCTTAGCCCGTATACATGTGTATTACGATATATAATGCGCATTGTAATACCAATGTATAGTATACAACACGTATAAAACATACCACATAAGCAGATACACACACATCGTATAGATATAGGATATTAAACAGTCGTGATCACATACATTGAATGTATATTTTATGAAAGATGCACATAAGTATATAAACATTGTGCAGATGGCTCTTCATTGTATGTTACTCCTCTATTACATGCGAACTTCGCGAAAACATGTATATACACACACACACACATATATGTGTGCATGCATATACATACATTTGTATGTATGCTTATGTATGGTTGCTGTACGCTATATATTCATGAATAAAACCAATAAATGTGTGCACGTGTCGTATGTGTATGTGCGTGCATTTGTTTGGTTTTGCAATGCTGAACCAGTGTCTGTGTGTGTTTCGAGTGTGGAACGCCTAAAAATTCGTTTTGCTGTTTATGTTTTGCGATCATTTGCCAAGTCAATGCATCATTTCCTGGCTTTAAAGTTTGAACAGGGTATAAAATCGAAATAATCATTTAATTAAGGATTTCTGTACGAGTATAAATCACACCGTTATCATTTAAGTTAACTTTTAGCGGGCAAACCAACAGCTGACACGAAATTTACTTAACACAAAACGCTGGAAAATAAAATATAAAACACGCAAATAAGTACAAGTTTATTTTTATTGGCCTAAAAAACTAACAAACAATCATTTTATTTTTTTGTGTTACTAGTTTTTTTACAATTCGGTTCTAAATCATCGTCATCAGAATCGTTGTCGCTACTCACATCATCATCCTTATCATAATCATCAAGTATTAATTTATCTTTACCACAAGTTAATTTTTCATCATCGTCGTCGTCCTCATCATCGTCGCCGTCATCATTTTGACTATTGAGTGGTCTATTAGGATTGTAGAACTCTTCATCAGAATTGATATCGAATGGATCTCGATCAGCAGGCTGATCAGTATTGGAATCTGACACATCCCTAACTTCTAAGTACTCATTCTGCACCTTTATAACATCAGCAGACGACTCGCAGGCTGCATACCTATCTAGCAATTCCTTATTCATGGTATAAAAGCTTCCTCCCCATTTAAACTTTGACAACAAAACTTCTCCAAATTCTTTCATGCCAACAATGTACAAAGCTGCTGCATAGGCCTCTGCACACGATAATTTCCAGGGCCTTCCATAATTTATTGGATTAGCTGCCACTAAATATGGCAGAAGTCGTAGATGGTGACACTTCATTTTGCCGAATGGCGTTTGATCAATCTTCGCCCACGAACAGTCAACGACACACAATCCGTGATTGACAATTAGAGAACGATCTGATGGTGATATGCAGTTCACACCAATCGGCGACAGGACAAGACCTCCGAAGTGTTGATGCAGTGACAGCTCTTGAACCAATCCAAACCTAACTAATTTTCTACCAGAGCATTTTTTGGGGTCGCAGTGACCGAGATCCCACATGGCCAGACGAAATGGAAATTTAATTTTCTTGTCCAATTCTGCAGAGGCTTGTGAATCGTTGAAGTTTTCCAGAGCAGCCGTCATGTCCGTAACAAAACGTTCCTCGGATGTCTTGTCGTCATGTTGATGTTTTCGGAATTCCTTGAAAGCCTTCTTCCCACCTTTGGCGTATTTGATCTTTTTATGATTGTGGCTCATTTTTAAAACATCGATAAACCTAAAAAATTACTTTGAAAAAATCGTTTTAAACTCAGAGTTATCTAACTGAAGCCTTTTATATGAAAACAAAATCGAGAAAACATAGAAACTTAAATTCACATTTAGTAAACGTTAGTCAACTTATTAATGAAGAAATAATGTAATGTCTATGCCAAAAAATAATTATTGAAATGCAAATTTTAATATATATATTTATATATGAAAGATTAAAACCACATATTTACATATGTAGATTCAAATATTTTTAAGTATATGATTAAAATATTTCACATTTTATAGACTCGTCTACTTTTGATATTACAAACTTGTAACCGTCACAAATACAGGTTGATGAATATTGTTATAACCGTGATACCGAACGCACTGGATTCTAGCGTATTCTGGAATGTTCTAGTGACTGGAGCATTCTAGAGTATGCTAGAATCGGACCATCTGGAAGAATCTAGAAACGACGCTTGCGAAGAGTATATAAGCGCACGTCGCAAGAAGATTCTTGATTAGTGATATTCGTGATTAGTGATATTCGTGATTAGTGATATTCGTGATTAGTGAAATTCGTGATTTTGTGAATAGCGATTCGGTGAACTATTTAAAGCGATATTTGATTTGTTTGTTGACGTTGTCATAGCGATAGATTTTGAAAGATTTAAAAGTTAATTGTTGCGTTAGTGCGAATTTACTGGAAATAAACGATTAGTTGATTTTTTCTGTAAATAAAGTTTAATAACTAATAATAGTTGATTTCTTCTGTAAATAAAGTTTAATAACTGTTTGGAATATTTTATTCAATCGAAGATTTGAACCCGTCGCATCGTAAATCGGTTACGACAGCGAGAATATTATAACAATATTTTGAACGGTATTTTTTTTATTAATTCAAACATTATGTTCTTTGTCCTAACAAGTTAGAAGATTTATTTAATAAGTACTCCATTGTTAATAACGATTACATTTATAAAAATTTAGCAGAGTAACAAAATAAAGATTTATTCAAACTTAATTATTAAATCAGGCATTTACTTGTTGGTGACAGCTTGTGAAACTTCCAGTCAACCAACTGGTCCAACAAGCACCACGTACATGTCTGTGATCGAAGGTTACGATGTTACATTACCTTGCTATGTACTCTACAAGGATGATGAAGATGATGAGGACGATGAAGATAATGAGGAGGTGAAGCAAACTCGCATACGGAATAAAATTTTCTACCTTGATCCTTATCAGAACGATAATGCTGCTAGAAAAGAACCTACAAGAACAAGTAATATCATTTACAAGATCGACCTGGACAAATCAAAAAATGCTAATGGATTTATTTCTCAGAAAGGAATTAACATAAAAAATGAAGCCGATTACACAAAACTACTTAAATATGCCAACGATAGTGCTTCAATAGATTTCACCTGGACATTAAACGGGGTTCGAACCTTAGTGGACCAGAATTGTAAACTGCTCGGTGCAAAAAGTGTGAACTCTGGGAAGAACAATTATTTAACTGTCGAAAGCACCAACGGACAATCATGCCATCTAAAGATTAATAATGCCACTCATGTTGTTGCTGGAGTCTACAGATCGGCTCAGTGTGGAAGATTTGTCGTGTCTTTTGTCGGTAGGATGGAATTTTAATTAATTAATATACAAAACATTTTAATTGTTGTACAGTAAAAAAATTTTAAAGTTTAAATTGACAAATTTTATATTAATTTCCAAATTATTATATTAGAGAAACGACCGAATTGTACGGCGGATCTTGTATTGAACAGAACCGTAAAAAATCGAGTCCTATCGTTCATCGAAAAACTGTTCAGCATCAAGCCAAACAGAAGTCACCTGGGTCGTTACAATTTCTCTGGGCAGGACATCGTCGACGAAAAATATAAATATTATAAAGAAATGATGAATGCCAATAACAATGAGAAATTTAATAGTAACAAAACAAGCAACGATAAAAACACTAGAGCTAAATTTAATAAAACACTTCAACATAATAAAGAAGAAATAAAGAAAAAAATGAAACTTCTACAAATGTACTACAACGATCTCATAGGTGAGCATTTGCTCTACACCGCTTCTTGCGCTATCGGGTACATCACCACACCTGATGACGAAAACGTCGACGATGTCGAAATCAATGATATCACAAAGCCAATAGTTTACTTTAAACCATCTCTGATCATCGAAGAAAGCGTGACTAATCAAAATGAAAATATTAAAAAAGCCACAGGGTTTGTAATTGTACCAAAAGAAGGAGTAAACGGCGAAAAAGAAACCGAAAGTGGGAAACCTGACAAAAGTGGGATTTACGTTTGTCGGGCAATTATGGTGACTAGAGAGTTCAAGCCGGTTAAGTTGGATGAGACATGCGTCATAAATTTGAGAAAAATAAAACGTGCGTTCACTTTTTATCGGATAAAAATTTATATAAACGAATAATAAGTTCAATTTAAAATATTTGTTTCTTCTCTTATTTGCTTTCATTTTTGTTTTCAAACAAAGCCCTTCATGATATGGTTGGTCCAAGTATTGAAGGCTTGCACCACTCAACTCCATTATGCACAAATTTTGGTAAGCTGTACGTCATCGACCGTTTAATATTAATACGAACTTGACCAAATTTTAATTTATTCTCATTCTTTTCATTATTACAGTTTTTCAATGAAACAAAAAAATCGACTTTTGTATTATATCGATTAAGAACTTTAACTCTTTACATTCAGGCAGCTTCATTGTAACATCGATATTTGGCTCCGTCGTTCTTGTGTTCTTCAGTGGCACGTTTGCTTACTTCACGAGCGTTAGCATATGTTGTCGTCAGCAAAGACAACGAAAACAACAAGAGAAAAAACAACTGCTAGAAAATGTAGTGAAGATATCCTTCATGACTTACAATCTCAGTCTTGTTTCTGATCCGTCTTCATATGCTACAACGGATAAAACTATTAAACCACAGAATCAAAATCTTCTTTCCCAAACCACTGGAAAGTCTAACGCTCCGTCGAAAGAATTATCCAAAGTAAATGTACTAAAAGATAATCAACAAAAGTTGTCGGATCAAAAAACTCGAGAACACCGAAACAGTACTTTTCGATTTGAAAAATTTTTGACTAAGGATAATTCCGTCTTAACTTCCAAAGATACATTCGAACCATCACATGAAGCAGAGAAAACAGAAAAGCTGAACAGAGCAGTAGTAATCGACAGTTTGCATTTGCCCAGTAACATACCAAGAACCAAGATACCACTAAAATATTCTCCGCGGAATGCATCAAAGTATTCAAGGGCGAGAGAGAGAGATTCGAACGAAAGCAAAAAAAAGGGACAGCCAATTCTACAACTTTTACCAAAACATGAACAAGTATTCCAAGTTTGGGAGCACGAGTTTCAGGTCGTGAAATCTGACTACACCAGCCACAATCGAAACATGCAATGTCAATCCTTCCAAGAGAACGCCTTACGCTTCCGACATGTTTCGGACCAGCTGCAACAAATTCAGGCAGCGCAATACAAGAGAAACTCAGTGCAGGACATAAACAAATTTAGCGGTTTACAATCAAATGAGTCGGAAACAATAGAAAATCGGATGTCTGAAGCCAGTGTGTCCAGACATCTGACCGGGGATATCCTGCACTTCCCTCCGAGCACCAAGGGAATTTCAGGTGGCCTCGGGAAGCTCTACGAGGAAGATTAACATCAGTGAAGTTGGTTAAATGATAAAAACCAATGAAACTCATGAACTTTTTAAAATTAAATGTTTTATAACTGTTAAGGATTGTTGTTAAATTGACCTTATGTTATTTGATTGAAAGTTTGGTGTTTTATTCAACTAATTTAGCGTAACATGCAAATCGGTTGTTAATTTTAATCGATAGTGGAGTTTCTAAAAGGATCACCCAAAGGATGGTAATTATGAAGATTGAGAAAGACTCTTCTTTATCGCCTGATGCCTGGAGTACAAAAAATTAAAATTATTTGTATGGTATGTAGTAATACAATCTTACTAACAAAAAATTCTCGGTTAAAATATTTAAAAACATGAAAGCTCACTTTTTTTCGTGAATTAGCATAAATACTCACTTAAACTTCCTGCGAAGTGCTGCATAGAAAATGGAAAGAAGCAACAAAGTGGCTGACAGACCCAAAACACAACCTATCATGATTCCAATAACGGGGCTTCCTGGTTGGCAGTTAGGCAACTAATGAAAAAAAAAATCAAGCAAACCGACCAACCAACACCAACCAATCATTGAACTTCATACATCACCATAGTCAGTCATATCATCGAGCACAACTTCTCAAAGCATCTAACATTCTGGCAGGCCACGCGCTTCGAACGTGCAACGCCTAACAGGTCACATCCAACAAAATCTATCTCGTCAAATCAACAAATCATTCATAAAAATTAAAATGACCAAACGACCGTCGATTAACTAGATAATAATAAAAACCATTTGCGATATAGTTAAAAAATTCAACTTACTCTGGCAGTAATGCATATTCGCACTTAGAAAATGTCAAAGAAAATGTAAAAAAGCTACAAAATTTTTACAGGTTTAAAAGTAATAATCCCGACAATCCATAATTTAATTCCTTTAATTAAATTTTTATAAATTAAATAATTTAAAAACCATCTAAGATCGATCGTTTGTTCAATTGTTTTTATTTCTTCAAATAGAGGACCAAAACAATAATAACAACGATGCGGCAAATCTATGAAAATAAAATAAAATATGTATGTATGTATGTATGTATAAATGTATGTATGCATGTATGTATATTATAAATATATATATATATATATATATATATATACGTATATATATACACACATATAACAGAACTTCTGATAAAATAATAGCTATAATAATAATTATTAATATCATAATTATCATTATTATTCTATCTATAATAATTGAAAACATCAATACAACGATATTGATTAACTTACGGATCGAATATATTATATAGATCGTTATTACTCCGTTAATGTATGAACAATAAGGAATTCTATCATTACAATCATTGGTTAGAACGTCACCTTTATCAAACAATAACAAATGTATAATAATAACAACAACAACAATAATATAATGGTAATAATAATAATAATAATACTATAATAACTATTATTATTATTATAATTATTACAAGATGACCAACTAAAAGAAAAAAAATTGCTAAGGTGTAACAAATGCCTGTGCTAAGTTACAATATTAGATACATTATATATGTATATATGTATATATATATATATATATATGGGTGTATATATATATATACATACATACATTATGTATATATGCATGTATGTATTGTAATACATATATATATATATATATATATATATATATATATATATATGGGTATATATATATACATACATACATTATGTATATATGCATGTATGTATTGTAATACATCTAACTATAGTTTTTTTAAAAAGGTATTTATACGAAACTGCTAACTGGTAAAAGATAAAAATGACAAAGTAATAATAATAGTAATATTACAATAATTACAATAATAATAATAATAATAATAATAATAATAATAATAATAATAATGATAAAGGTTGAGGAAGAAAATGATGTACATCAACAATAGTGAGAAAGATCATATGTCCTTTTAGCGAAAACAGCAATAATGAAAAAAAGATAATAATAATAGCAACAATTAAAAAAATAATAACACAAACAACACTAATACAAACATACACACACAAGTACACACACGCAAACTCACACGCATAACAATGTGCTATTCAAAATTGAAAAATGTTAAAAAGCCGTCATCATCGATAAATAATGTAACAACTTACACACACACACGCGCGCGCGCGCGCGCACGCAGACACACATATACATATGTGTGTGTTTGTGTGTGTGTGTGACATTAATACAATTGCCAAAAGACAATTTACCATTAGTGTATATATAAAACTACTAATACATTGTATAAATGGAGCCGCAGGTGAATGTGAGATGATATGTGTGCGTGTGTGTTTGTATGTGTCTTTCTCTCTCCCCCTCTATGTGTGTGTTAGATATGTGTGTGTGTGTGTGTGTGTGTGTGTGTGTGTGTGTGTGTGTGTGTGTGTGTGTGTGTGTGTCCTTCTTCTAAGTAAATAAAACGAACAACAAAAAACTAAAAACAATACGACCGACTTTTTAGAAATTTCACAAATTTGAGAACCAATTTGAAAGAAAAAAAGAAAAAAAAGTTAACCACGAGTTTAATTTTCTCAATGCCAATTAAGAATCCTATGCTTTTGATTACTTACTACCATTGTGATCATCACCATCGTCGTCATCATCATTTTCATTCATAATCATCGTTCTTATTATTATCATGATTAAAAGTTAACACCAAAAACAAATTATATATATATGTGTGTGTGTGCGTGTGTGTAAAAAAACTTAGGAACACAATAGGATTAATGTATGCTCTATGCAAGTATATATATATAATTAAAATATATATATAATATAATAATATATATATAATTAAAAATCATGTGCTATATAAATATGCCCTAAAAACGCCATACAATCTTTTTATTTATACAGAGTTGCTGTTATTAGTACATTGGTCAGAAATCTATTTGACAAGTTAGTTGATCGATAATAATAATAATTCTAAAAGAAATCATAGCCACGATATATTAACATGCACGATGATGACGATGCTGATGATGAAATGACTACAAATAGATTATATATTCACGATGTGTATGAATATTCATATATGGTATTCATATGATGTGTATACCGTGCCGTGATGAAATAATGATGATAAGAAGAAACATTATCATCTTCATCACTGTCGTTGCCATTCATCGTGTTATAAACACGCCACACACTAACAGCCTGACGTACGTACCCATTATAACAATATTAATAACAATCACAACGAATATAATCATAATAATATAATAATAATAATTATTATTATTATTAAATTATTAAGAGAATGTTATCAGTAATAAATTAATAATAATAATATACAGTAATATGCTGACCAGTCGAAAATTAACTGAGTATAATTATATATATATATGTGTGTGTGTTTGTGTGTGTGTATGTGTATATGTCTAGTTTGAAAGCATTGGCTATGCTATATGATGATAAATATTGAAATCACTTAGTAGTTAAAAAATACCAACTACTATCAATAATTAATGATAATAAATAATGAATAATAATAATAAACTAAAATAATAATAATAATTATTATTACTAATTTGAAAGTCTGAGTATAAACGTAAAAAATATACGCGTTTTGGTATATTACATTATACCATGCAAGCAAATAGATAGATACTCACCCGGATACCAACACATACATATATATAGTTTGATTTGTATTCTTTAATAATAACAATAATAACAATAATAATAACACTGATAATAATACAACAAACATTCTTAAAATCATTATCGGAGATACAAGTTTTAATTCAACACAGGGTGTTCATCGTTTGACTATGTCTAGCAAATGTAAAATTAACTTGCGCCGTTTTGCCTGGAGTTTTACTACTCCACAATCAAACGATTTCTTACTATGTAGATACACTGTCTAGTTTTAGTAGTTTAAAAAACACTGTTTATATTTAAACGCTGTTCAATAAGGATTGTTTAGCACGTGTTTATTACAATAGAATACCAATACATTTATTAACTTGAAGAGGATTATATGGGAATAATGCATGTGAGAAACTGAAATGATAGGAAAAAGTGTGTGTTGGTGTATGTATGCATGTGTGTGTGTCTGCAAGTATGTATGTATGCATGAATGTATATATGTATGTATGTATGTATGTTTGTATGTATGTATGTATGTTTGTATGTATGTATGTATGTATGTATGTATGTATGTATGTATGTATGTATGTATGTATGTATGTATGTATGTGTGTGTGTATGTATGTACGTACGTATGTATATATGTACGTACGTATGTATAAATGTATGCTTGTATAATATACAATAAATAAAATACAATAAAAAATAAATGTATATATATGTTTAGTTTATGCATGTTTGTTAAACATTGCGAAAAAATTACAAACTTAAGCAGGTCTCACAAAGGAACACAACCAAAAAAAAAAAAATTACAAAAATGCAAAAAATATTTTTTTGTAAAATCCAGAACTTAATCGATGAAGATATCCGAAGTTGTTGTTGTTGTTTGGGTGTTAAACTAAAAACAAAAACAAACATAGGACCATATGACGAAATAAATAAAATTAATTAGATATAAACAAAGCAAAGAAAACTAAGTTACGTAAGAAATAGTATTATTCATAAGGAGATCTGTCAAATTGTACAGACAAGCGCATACATATAAACACACACACATACACACACAAACAAACAAACAAGTATATCTATTTAAGTATATACATGTATATATAGTGTTTTGGTCCTTATTTATTTTACTAACAATCCAACATAATTTTGTACTAAGAATAGTTCAAGAGTTCAAGTAAAAGTTCAAGAGTAAGAGAGAGAGAGAGAAAGAGAGAAAGAGAGAGAGGAGAGAGAGAAAAAAGAGAGAGAGTGAGAAGAGTGAGAGAGACAGAGAGAGAGAAATGAGAGAAGTTTTCTTGACCAGGCAAGCGTAACAAAGTTTAATGAAGTTTCGCATCAATTGAAACAAATATCAACTATCTATATATGCACGTATGTATGTAGTATAAAAATGCATGATTTTTGTTTGTTTGTATGCATGTATTTATGTATATATGTATGTATGTATACATGTATGTATGTGTGTTGTGTGTGTGTGTGCGCTGAATAAAGATTGTAAAACCACACAAATAATAAAAAATAACGACAACGATGATGATGATGAAAAATAGAGAAATCAATTATGATGAATTACTCGCGAGATGATAACGAAGACGAAAGCTGACGGTGATGATGATGACGACGATGATCATGGAGCAGTAGGAAATCTAGAAAACAACAAGAGGAAACAACATGAGAAACTAATATCACTATAACGCGTCGTTGTTGTTAGCGTCTGTATAAGTATCAACAAGATTTAAAAGGTTAGTAGTAGTAGCCGTTATAGTAGTAGAAGCAGCAGTGGCTGTGTCAGTGGTAGTAGAAGTAGCAGTGGTAACGGCAGAAGCAGCAGCAGCAGTGAGTGGCTGCGTCAGTGGTAGTAGAAGTAGCAGTAGTAACGGTAGAATTAGCAGCAGCAACAGCAAGAGTATTAGTAGTAGAGTAAAAGAAGTAGTAGTATCAATAACGGTAGTACCACTAGTAGTAGTGGTTGTGGTAGTAATAGTAGTGGTAGTAGTAGTAGTTGTTGTAACAGTAGTAGGTAGAGTAAAAATAGTAAATGTGTGAAACATCAAGAGGAGAACAAAATAAAAAAAAATAACAATAATAAAGTCAAAATAATAGTATTAATTCCTGATCATGTTTAACAAGTTTAAGCACGAGTTCAGTATTTATTACTAACGCTAGAAGTAATGTAAAACACACGCTAATGATTAAACCACAATACTATATATATATATATATATATATATATATATATATATATATATAATATATATGTTGGAAGGAGACCATATTCTATACAGTATTGTACGAATTCTGGCATTTATCAATTTTAGGTTTATCTTTTCAATTTTCAATAAATTGAACAATTTTAAGAAAATTCTAGTAAGGAAAATTGAAAAGACAAACTTTTAATGCCAACAATTCTATAGAATTCATACAAAATATATATATATATATATATATATATATATATATATATATAGGTGTATTTTTTCTTAATAACTTCAGCAAGATAAATTTCAATCAAGCAAAATAAGCGAACAATAAATTTTTAGGAAATATGTAAAAATATTCAACAACCAAACGTTATCTCACATGATGCATATACATACACAGATATGTATGCCCAAACATATGTATGTATATTTACATGTGTATATACTTATGTACACATTATGTATGTTATATTTTTATATACATAAACGAACACATCATTACAGTCAAATGTAGAAGTTTTTTTTGTACACTAAATTTCAAACAATAATCACACACTCGCACACACGCAAACAAACAAACACACACGCGAAATTACACTGAAAATACAATATTTGAGTTTGTACATAAACGAAGTTAATTAAATTAAGCTATAAAAACTGTTATATATTACAGAAACAAAACATCTTTAGTACTAAACATTAAAGTTATCGTTTATTATGTAGTAGTCATTTTAGAATGTACTTCCATTGTACTGAGTATGTACTACTGAGTAGTACGTACTCAGAGTACACAGAGTACTGTGAACGTTCTTAAAAGTACTTGGGCATCATATTGTATATGACAGACTGTCTATAAGGATCAGACGAGATGTGATTGCCTGCATTTTCAAATTCTTGCGGATTACTGTTCAGAAATCCTCCTGACGATGTGGGGAGTGCGATTTTGTTGGCGTTGTTGCTACTGTTGTTGCTGTTAGTGTTGTTACTAGCGTTGTTATTGTTGTTGTTAGCGTTGTTGTACGATTTGTTGGTGGACTTGTTGGAAGATTGATGTTGCCTGCCGACGTTGTTCGTATTGGAATTGCTACTACTGTTGTTGTTGTCGTTTGGATGAAAGTTTTGTTGTGGTTGTTGCTGCTGCTGATGATGGTGGTGGTGGTGGTGAGAAAAAGCCGGTGTTTTCGCTTGAGGATAATTATTGTTACTACTGTTATTGTTATTATTCATGTTGTTATTGTTATTTGTGGTTGTGGTTCCAGGGAGAAGATTCGGTGTAGTTGATGCATTGACATGCGGATTGAAATTATCAGATGATGAGGCCAGTCCGCTAGCGAAGTTCATAGCGTTGGAAAAAGGACTGAGAGGAGCTGACTGCTGTTGCTGTTGGAGTTGATGCTGCAGTGCGGCTGTGTGTGGTCGCTGCTGCGATCTATATACCGCGTCTCTAGCAGCCGAGTAATAATAGCGATTGAAACCGGAAAATGCGGCCGCCGGATCAACATAGGGATCAGGCGTCGGAGTAATCGGCGGTTGCTGCATGAAAGGGGAGTGATGGGCCGATGGTGTCTGATTCCCGTGATGTTCAGAGGTCCCCATAGCGGCAGCTGCGTGTCTGTAAGCTTCCTCGAGTCTCTTCTGCGGATGGGGTGGTGGAATGACGAGACCCGGTGTCGCCAGGTTGCGGTTGGGTCTCGGAGATGTCATGTTTGCACTGTTGGTGTTGTTGTTGTTGTTATAGTTGTACGAGTTGTTGTTGTTATTATTGTTGTTACTTCTGTTGTTGGTGCTGTTGCTGCTGTTGCTTGCTGGATAAAACGTTTGGTCCTGGTTTTTGGTGCTCCTCGATGAATTCTTCTTGCTGCCTGTGTTGGTCACACTTTGGTGATTCGGACTATTGAACTCATTTGAGGATATTGATGTTTTGCGAGACCCGCCAGCTACGCTGCCGTTGTTATTATTAGCAGCGTTGTTGCTGTTGTTGGTATTAAGTTGTGGCGGCTGCTGTGGTTGTTGCGATTGCTGATTGTAGAGGCTGAGATCGGTTTGTGGTGCGGCTGTCCAAGGCCTCTCGTTACGAGACCAGTGGTCATTCTTATTGCTGTTGCTGCTGCTACTACTACTACCAGCCACAGCAGCGCTGTTTAAGTTATTGTTGTACGATTGTTGACTGTAGATGCTAGAAAGGTAGGAGTCGTGAATAGAAGAGGGATAAGGAGATCCGGCAAGTAGCGACGTGAACGAAGCAGAAGTCAAACCTCCGGGCAGGAATCCACCACTACGTCTGCCGTCCATTGGAAACATTGTGCCGCCACTACTCGCTGCACTACTTCCTCTCTGAAAATCTGCAAATCCAGGATTCTGCGCGTGTTGGCTGGCGTAGTAGCGCTGCTGGTGGTCGATGGCTGCCGGGTCTGCACTCTGTAAGAACTGGCTGAATAATCTCGGGTCCGTGGCAAAATTCGGGTGGTGGTGATAGTACGGAGAAGGATGTTGGGGGTAGTGAAAATCTGGATGAGGACGCTCGTAAGCAGCGGCTATTGAAGCGTCAAATGGACGGTCGTTGTAGCGGTAACTCTTGTGTCTGTTGGCTGATAGAATGGCTTCGTAATTAGGAAAATTTGAATATGGAGTATTTGATGGAAAAGGTGGAGCGTGCAGGGAAACATCGGAATGCAACCTGTCATTCGACGGCAGTCTTCTATCACTCTCAAAATAATTTGAATTCGGTGGAGCCAATGAGGCTAAACTTTCAAGGCTCGACATTGGATATGGATGAAATTTCTTGTCCGAAGCAAGATCGTACTTCTGAGATTCGCCAGGATAAGTTGGAATGGCAGATGGTGTTGGTGGTGGTCTCGGAATTAATGAGGATGAAGAAGATGAGGATGGCGCTGTTGTCAGCTGTTGTAAGATTGATGTGCTGGACGAGTAACCTTGACCGTCGGCTAAATTTTCCACTGAAAGTTTGTGATGGTATGATACGTCTGGTGTGTGTTTAGGTAGTGGCTTATGAGAAAAATGCTCGCTATGATCCAAATTAGTTTCCAGTTGTTTTGTTGCGATGTCTTTGTTAATAGTGTAATCGTTATTAATTTTACTTTTTTCCTCGCTATCAGATTTAACTAGATCAAAATTTTCATCTTTTTGACATGGACTTCTGCTGCTGACGACGATGTCGTCGTTGATGTTAACATTACTTTCTGAGTCATCATTGGACACGCTGCGTTGTTGGCGCTCTGATTCCTCGTGGTGCAGACGTTGCTGCTGCTGGTGGTCTACTGCAGCATGGTGAGTATTATTATTACTATTATTATTGTTGTTGTTATTATTATCGTCATCAACGGATATTTTGTCAAGATAAGATTCTGGAGAGTGATTTAAGTTGCGGTGATAGAGGTGATACTTCTTGCTCTGCTGGCCGCCATCCTCAGTGTAATCGATGTTAACATCTGAGTTGAGCTGAAGACTGTTCACATTCGACGTTGACTCCTCCTCGTCTGCTTTCGTACTCTCGTGCGTCGTAGAGGAGCGATGGTACGCATTATTATCGTCGTATTCGTAATTTCTCCATGTCGCAGGCGGTTCTACAGATCGCAGATATCCTTCATTATCGTCCATATCGTCGAAATTATTGCCGTATCCATCTTTGTCAAAAATATTCCTGCTGGATGCATCTTTACAGTGCTGATCCTCGCTATCGGATTTGGAGCCACAAAGTTCATTTTGAGACCGCTCAATTTCCAGTTCATTGCCCTCTTGGTAATTCGGTTGGACGTTGTTTTTATCTTCTTCCTCATTGCCAGCAGGTGTGTCCGCTTTCCTAACTTTACTCTCGCTGATATTCTCGTCGTGCAAGTTCTTGTCAGGTACACATGCCATTTTGTTTTCTATAATTTTGTGGTCACCAGATGTCGCCGTATCCTCATCTGCGTTTATACTCAATTGTTTCTCGCAATTTTCTGAACCGCCATTATTTTCATCTGGTGCGACAATTTCTCTATCTACTTGTCTGACACTTTCAGTTATTCTGAGATATTCTAGAGAGTCGATGAGAGAGAGCTGGCTGTCGTTATCCCCAGTCGAGCCAGTGTTGTTTGTAGGCTCGTTAGGGTCGGCATCAAATTCAACTGCTGTATTCCTGGGTCTGTACGATTCAAAGTAATCTTCCACGTTGTGGTGCTCGGAAGTGCTGTCAGCCACGACAAATTGTAAACTGTTTTGAAGAGTTGCTCCAGATTTGTTACCACTGTTATCGTCGTCATGCTGCTGACTAACTTCTGACAGGTTAGATACATTCATCAAAGTAACAACTTTGTTGTCATCGCGGTCCGACTGATTAGTTCTTGTAACTTCTTTGATCTTCAGTTTGAGAATCAGATTTCTACTGGAAAATGTTGGAGACGAAGATGATTCCGTCAGTGAACGAATAGAGCCTGCAGGGTCATTATGCATGGGTACAGCAACATTGGTTTTGCTATTTTCATCAACTCTACTTGCTGGTACTTTCTCCAACTCCTCACAACCGCTGATCGTCGAATAATTTTTAAAACTATCAACTTTACTACCAACTTCACTCGATGGCTCTCGTTCTACATCGTTCGCATCATTTGCTTGCAGACTTTCTAACAATTTTTCCTTAGCAGCATTTTTCACATCCGACGCATCAATAGAAAATCTTTCGTGAGTGAACTCAGCTCTTCTTTTGGCTAATTTGCTTACAGACGATGGCCTGTCACTAACGTTCGAAATGTTGTCTGCGTTTTTATCATTGTCAGCTTCAATTATTTTACTTGCATCGACTTCAGAATTTTCTGTCGAGACGTGAACTTTATGTGAAACCGCTTTTTTATTTTCAGGTTTATTAGAAGCAGGTGCTGGTGCAGCAGAACTCTTGCAATGATTTTTATCCTCTTTATTTTCCTCACTCTTTGAGTTGTGGCGAGTACTGCTGTGTGGCTCGTAGTTGAATGATTGGTTCCTCCTGCTCATTCGATTGTTTTGAGGATGCTTCTCAGCTGGTCTCGAAAGGGTGTCTTCCAGAAGAACCTCGACCTCATTCTTACGACGTTTTGCGATTTTTTTACCACTCATATGTTCTGAATTGTCTTGAGATGCAACAGTACTAGCCGGGTTGACATTACCTTCATTTCCACAACGATCGGATTCCGAAGAATCTGCAGCAGTTGTCTTTGAATTACTTTTAATCACGTTGAGATGTTCAGTCTCGTTTGATTTCAATCTCTTGCTAGATATTTCCTCTCGCCTGCTGAGATCTGCAGCTTTTAATTTACGCTTTAATTTCGCTTTAGTTCTGGTGGAATCTTTGAAGTCAATGTCACTTTCAGATGAGAAATGATTATTTGATTCCTCGTTGCTTCTCATGCTGTTGTTTCTCTTCCTGTCCAGGTAGGTTTTCTGCGGTTCAAATCCTTCTCTTGAAGGTAGGAAGTCCACGTTGATGCTCTCTTCCACCTCCATCGACTGATGATGCGATGGAGATGTGGGTTGCAGGCTTTTTGTAGATTTTGGTTTTTCTTTGGATTTGGTTCTTTTCTTTTTCACTTTCTGCTTGCTTTCTGTTGTTTTGAATGTGGCTGTTGTTTCACTTTCGCTTTCATTAAACTCATAAATATTTTTAAATTTCCCAGTTTCATTATCTTCACTCTTGGCTAAAGGAGGAATAATGTGGTTGACAGCAAAATTGTCTGAAACTTCATTAACGGATTCGGTTAAAAATTCCTTTGTTACTTTTATTGTTGAGACAGTAACAGAACCATCAGCAATAGTTTCCAACATTGCATTTTCTTCGTTTGCATAATTGAAATCAGTTTGTGTGACGTACTCATCGTGGATGTCAACAATTATGAGGTCTTCCTTCTTTTGCCTCTTGTTTTTTCTGCGTTTTGTTGAATTGAACAGACACTTAGTTCTTCGCTTAGGTTTTTCTTTAACTGCTGAAACTGATGGTTCAATGGTAGAATGATCATCATCCTGCCCATCATGCATTTCTTGAATATTTTCAAAGTTTTCAGCTGTTTGAATTTCTGTATTGTCAGAACTGTCATTTAGAGTGGGAACAGGTTGCACATCTAACTGTTTGTCACCCATTAAACATTCAGCAACCATTTCCTGTTTAGCTTTTTTGCATTTTTTATTTTTACTTTTTACAGAGTTTGCTTTTTCATCCGTTTGCTTAGATTTTCTAATATATTTTCTTTTATTATTTCTACTCTTTAATTCTTTTGCATTTTCTTCTTCGTTGTTTTTAGATTGATCAGTTCCAGGAGCATTGTCATCACTAATTCTGCCTGTATCTACCGGCAACAAGTTTTCAAATGAAAGTTGTTTGTTAGAATTATTGTGAGTTTCAACTGTTGTAGCACATATGTCATTGGCATGCTCTGATGACAAGGATGTAATTGTTTTAGAGTCATCATCGTCGTCATTCAATATGACGTCCTTCTGACCAGCAACAACAGCTGTCTTGATAGATTCATCCATCCCTTTTACTACAGCAGGTTCTGCATGTTCAATGACCTCAATCGATTTCTTAGACTTCTTACTTCTCGATTTTTTAGGCTTAACGGTGCTGCTTTGTCTTGTCTGGTTGAGGGAGTCACCGTTCTCCTTCACGGAAGCAGCAGAGCCAGGAAGAGACTCATCACTGATCTTCTTCTCATCAACTTTAACACTGCCTTCATTTTGGGCGTAATCACTCAAATTAGCACCATCGTCACCATCTTCATTGTCTTTGGAAGCAGCAGCAGAAGTAGAGACGTTATTGATAATATTTTTAATGCCATGAACACGAGCCTTGTGACTGTTGAGTGAACATTTTTGCCAGTAAGCATTCGAGCAGACGTGGCAGATGAATGGTTTGGCAGTGATATGGTGACTTCGGTGGCTGTACATGTTTGCATAATGTATGTAAGCCTTACGACATCCAGGCCAGTCACATTTATAGATTTTATCAACTGAATTGGGTGAAAAAATAATTTTTGCAGGTTTTAGAAAATTAAAAAACGTGTTTCAGATGAAAAATTTGCAAAAAGCATCTGTTCAAAACTCCAAAAATTCAAATTAAGTCAAAAATTTAACATGTTATGAAATAAAATAAGATGACTTACTGGGATGTTTCTCTTCATGTTTTTGAACCTGCTCCAACTTTCTAAACTTTTTCAAGCAAGTCTCATAGGAACATTGGAACCATCCATCAGCCAATGGGAGATGAGACGATGGAGGAGGGGTGGTGACCACAGGAAGATATGGACCGACAGGCTCTGGAGAACTTAATGAATTTGCAGCAGCCATGGTCAGTTGGTCAGTGCAGATTGATAGTTGTTCAGTGCTGTTGGATAAATTTTTTTTGGAAGATTTGCTTCTTTTTTTGACCTTTTTGTCTTTACTGCCAACTTTATTCTGTTGTTCTGCTAGGGTGATATCTTTGCCCTGTTCATTCATCTTCACTGAGTCAAAATCATAATTTTCATTATTCAAGTTATCATCTGTTACTTTGTTATCAGCGACTGATGATGATAATGGGAGGTTATCAACATCCCCTGGACAAATCTTCTCAAGGAATGAATTAAGAGTATTTGAATCACTCCTATCATGAACTGAATAACTCCCACTCATCTTGTCATCAGCTGGAGGAACGTGATCATCATCGTCGTCAACAGTTGCAGTAGCCACAGGGGTAGCATAAGTGATTGATGTTGATGCGTTAATACTGTTAGTCACGGCAGCAATGCAACTGGTGTTGTTGAAACTGCTTTCGTTGTTAGCAATTGTATCATTACTGTTATTATTAGTATTGGCGGTAGTAGCAGTAGTAGTGGTTGTAGTAATAGAAACGGCGTTGATGTCAGCAGACATATGAGGAGTCGCATCAACGGCCGCAGAAATATTGAGAGATTTAACATTGTTACCATCATCATTCACGTGATTTTTGAGCTTATGGTTCTTCAAACTCTGCATGGAACGATAGAATTTGGGGCAGTGTTCGCACTGGAAGAACTTGATCTTCCTGCCAGATGGAGTGTACATGGGGGTTGTGGGGATGAGTTGAGGAGGAGGCGGTTGAGAGGGCTGCTGCTTCTTCTGGAAAGATTCCAAACTCTGTGGCTTCATGCTTTTTGTCTTGTGCAACTTTGGAGGCTTGGGTGAGGATGGCAGTGGTGAAAGAGTTGCTGAGTTTGGTGAGAATGGAGAAAAAGATGAGTTCAATGGCAATGGAGGTGGTGATGATGATGAAAATGGTGAAGACGACATTGGTGCTGATGATGCATTAATCATGGTAATGATAGGCGGAGACACGTCTGTCTCATGTTGGAGAATGCATTTCCTAGTATCGTTAACATCATCAGCCATCTTAGAAACTGATGAACTTTTATCATTTTCCTTTTTTGCTTCATCTTCCTTGTCATCCAAATAATTCAGGTTTCCTTTACTTTTTTTTGAAACTTTTTTGGACTTGGCAGAACTTATGCCAGATACTTTTGCATCATTTTTCTTTTTATTATCAGAGTCTGATTTAATGAGAGACTCTTCAACCGCGCTGCCACCATCTTCAATCTCCTCAACAGAATCATTGCAATGAACATCACCGACGCCCTTGTGAGCTTTATCAACGTGATTCTTCAACAATGAAACAAATCGAAATTTTTTTCCACAAATGTCACACGCCCATCCCTGTTTTTCACCGGAACAAGACGTTTCATGCTCATCCACTTCCTGCACCCTAAACAAACCATGACATCGTTTGCATAGCCGTCTGCCGAATCTCGACGGGTGAACTAAAATTAAGTGGCCATTGAGTTGCTCGCGACTGTCGAAGTTGGAATTGCAGTGGGTGCATATGTACATGTTGTGGCTGTTGATGAGGTGCTTCATCAGCTGGCCTTTCCTTTTCACCTTGTAGGAACATGTCAGACAGAAGTAAGTCTTGCTGGGATCATAGAAAAACGGGATGGCATTGTTCTTACTGTTGGTTGATGTCATTGATGTTCTACTATCTTTAGATGTGTTTGTGTTCACATCATTTGCTACAACATCAATTGCACTAATATTATTATTATTATTATTACAAGTAGTAGTAGTAGTAGTGGTGGCAGTGTAATTATTAGTAACAGCAACTACGTTATTTTGATTGTCGTCGCAATTGAGGATAGAAGGGTACATATGACGTGATGAATGGTGATGACCGACCATGTTAAAATTTGCGTCATCATAATTTGCATAATAGTTTCTGTTGCTATTACCAGTATTATTATAATCATTATAATTATTATCATTATTATTATTGTTATTATTGTTATCATTATCACCCTTTGTGATATTGGCAGTAGAAATAGCGGAAGCTGTACCAACTTTACTAAGATTATCATCATCATCATCATCGTTATCGTTTTTGTTATTGTCATTACCAAAAATATCAACATTGTTTTCCACATTGGAATCAACATCCTTCACCCTCCTGCTAAATTTTTCAGCAGCTTCAACTTCAGAAGATTTCAAAAAACTTTTTCCTTGATCTTGACATTCGACCTCCTCTGAATGACCCTGACCTAATTTTTGACTCCTACTGCTCTTCCTTTTTGACCTCTTTCTGTCCTTCTTTTTCTTGCTAGCTTCACTTTTGTCTAGGTTGCTGCTGCTGTGATCAATGTTGTTGTTGCTGTTGTTGTTGTTATCTAAAGTGTCGTCATTGTAATTATTGTAATCGAATGTTTTAATGATCTTGTTACTACCACTACTGCTGCTGCTTTTGTTATAAATGATATTTTCACTCATCCTTCTATCACTGATAACGTTATCACCATCACCATTGTTATCACTGACGTCACCGTTGTTATTGACGGCATCACCTATATTATCGTTCGTAGAGAGACTGATCCCATCATTTTTATTTGATTTCTTCTTACTCCGCCTACTGCTGCAGGAAGACTTTCTCGTCGACGATGAAGACGATTTTTTATTTTTGACGTTACGACCCGATGTTGGAGCTACTTCACTTTGACAAGACATAACGTCAGGTGTTACGGCGATGTTAATGTCTATATTGTTACAATCGTTGATGTTATTGTTGTTGTTACCGTTGTCTAGGAATGAAGAGTTGTTGTAATTATAAACAATGCCTGAAGTTGCATTGGTATTAGTTGCAGGTACTAATGCAGCTGCTACTACTGATGTAGGTGTTGTTGTGGTTAATGTTTCTACTGAATTATCATTTTTCGATTTTTTCCTTGACCTTGACTTCTTTGCTTTTGACTTTTTACTATCACCGCCATCGATGTCCTTACTTGGAATAACATTCTGAGACGTTTGAGAGACGTTACTACAATTTTTGGCAGCCTCAACATGGGGTGTGGTAGCAGTAGTAGCAGTCAGGGCTTCGTCCTGCAGCAAAGATTCTGAATCCTTACTCTTTTTACCTTTTCTGCTGGTTTTTTTCTTGTGTGACTTTGCTGTTTTGCTCTCATCATCCACAACTTTGTTACTACTCTTAGGTGTCTGATAATTTGGCAAGTTACTCTGACTGTAGCCATCAAAACTGTTGTACATAGCCATATCATTAGAGTAATTACTGTTGATGTTGTTGGTCCCACTGTTGATGCCAGTGTTGTTGTTGTTGGTGTCGGCACTTCCAAGCATTTTGAGACTCATCCTAAATGACTGCAACTCTCTAGCCACATCAGCAGACAGTTTCAACTTCTCCGCCTTCTTTCTACCACCATTACCAACGCCACTACTTCCACAGCTATTGTTTAGTTGCTGCTGATTGAAAGCTATAGAGTTGATGCACTGCTCTAAGCGGAAAATACTGGAGAACGAGGTGAAGTTCATTCCGGAATCCTCTGCCAGGTATTTATCCCGCCACATCGATTTCGTTTTCGCTGTTTCTTTCTGGTAGAAATCTGAAGTTGGACTCAGATGCGATCTGTTGATGGTTGCAGAAGTGGAGAGAGATGAGGTTGATGATGTGGAAGAGGAGAATGTATTTGAGAAAGAAGAAGAAGGTGCTTGCTGGAGAGATGTTGTTGCAACTGTGTAAGATGTAAATGATGTTGTTGGTGTCCACGACTGAGTTGTTGTAGTTACTGTGTCATCAGTTGTGGCGTGTGTTGATGAAGGTTGATGTTGTTGCTGCTCCCGATGCTGAAGTTGTTGCTGATAAAACTGCTGTTGGGCCTGTTGAAAAAGATGTTGTTGTTGTTGGTATAAGTTGTGATAGGGGTGCAAATGTTGCTGGTGTTGTTGCCATTTTTGAAAGGAAGATTCTAACATCTGCTGCTGCTGTTGTTGGTACTGCTGGTGATGTTGTTGCTGCTGCTGATGTTGTTGTTGTTGATGATAGTGAAGAGCCAAACTGAAATTATCATTTTTATAATTGCCATCACCACTAATCTTCTTCTTCTTCCCATCATTATCACCAACATCCTCATCATCGTTGCCATAATCATCATCATCCTCATCAATTTTATTTTTTTCTAGAGCTTTCGTACCAGCTCTATTATTGGCTCTACTGACTTCTTCATCATCTTTATCATCATCACCATCATCTCCATTATTATGATGGACGTTAATATTATCACTAACATTATTGTTATCATTGTTGTTGTTACTGTTGTTATTATTATTGTTGAAATAGAAATTATTGTAATAATTATAATTAATACTACTATCTCCTTCTGTGTTGTTGGGCAGATATCTATCCAACTCACTGGCGCTACCTTTGCTTTCCACGACTAAGTTCAAAACACCATCATCTTCATCATTTCCACCATTATTTCCACCACCACCCTCATCATCATTGACGGTTTTATTATCATTTTTGCTGACTGTGTGAACGTCATTTTCATCGTCCTCATCATTCTTATTATCATTGTTAATCTTATTTCTATTTGGTTTTTCAATATTGTTACCATCCTCATTAATGTTGTTGATGATATCGTTATTATCATCATCGTTATTATCATTCTTATTATCATCATCATCATCATCCTTACTTTTCTCACTGATGTTGTTGTTGTTGTTATTGTTCCTAGCGTTATAATGATCATTAATGTTAGTTCGATGGTCGTAAATATGATTGATAACATTGTTTTCATCAGAGATGTCATCATCAACATGGATATCATCATCCTCTTCATCATCATCATCATCTTCATTATCATCGTTTGCATTATTCTTTCCACATTTATCATCATCATCCTTGTTGTCGTAGTCTAGTTTGTTGTTGTTAATGTTGCCGATGGAATGGTTAGTGTTTTTGTTGATGTCACCGTGAACGTCAACAACATCTATTACATCAACGTTGATGCTATCACTGACACTGTTGATGTTATTGTTGATACTACTGTCAACAAGATTGCTCTTGTTGTTGCTACTGTTCGTATCATCAACCGCCCTACAGTTATAACTATTATTGATGACATTAACAATGTTGATATTGTTAATGCTATCAGGACAAACATTGATGTCATTATAGTTCAGGCCATCAATTACGATGCTATTACTAACGTAATTAGTAAGGACTTTAGCAGCATTACAATATCCACCACCACCACTACTACTACTACTACCACTATTACTACTACTACCGCTACTAGTGTTGGTAATGATGACATTGCCAAGAGCTTCATCGTTGTCGTAGCAACTGTCGTCAACTGCTAATCTTTGGAAAACACTTTCAATTTGCAAATCAGAAACAGTAGCAGAAGCTGTTGTTGTCGTCGTTGTTGCAGCTATATCCACACTGTTATTGTTGTTGTCTATATTGTTGTTGTGATTTGTCTTAGTGTCATTCACAATGGTGTTGCAGATGTTGTTGTTGTTGTCATTTGTGCTGTTGTCATTACTGGCTGCACTGACTGATCCCATGCTCTTTGCTGTGACGTCTAAAACATCTACATCGTAGTTGATGTCATCTTGTCGTTCAAGAAGCAATGTTGTTGAATTTATGTCATCATCAGCATGGATAATATAATTATTATCATTATTGTTGTTGTGATTATCATCATCATCAGCAGCAGCAACAGTGGAATTAATAATAGAATTACACCTGGTCTTTTCACAAACACTATCATCATCATCATCAGGAATTTTTTCAGAAACATTTTTTAAAGTCTCATTATTAATAATAACACCATCATTATCTTCATAATCATCATCACCATCAACATTTTTATCATCATCATCTTTTTTATCATTACCCTCATCTATTTTATGTTTATCATTCTTCTGATGACAATTACGATCATCATCATCATCATCATTATTATTATTAATGTCATTCTTGGTGTTATCATCACAATCACCAATGTCATCATCGTTGTCGTCCTCATCGTCATTAGCATCATCAAGTTTTGGATCAACAGCAATCTTCCTCACCGTCATTAAAGATGTTTGGTCTTTACCATTTATATTACTGTTTCTCTCTTCATCATCATCATCATCATTATTATTATTATTATTATTATTGTCATCATCATCATCATGGTCACTGATAATGGCGCCATCACTGACTTTTATATTATCATCATCGTCATTTACGATGTTATGGTTATTAAGTTTACACCTAGATGCAATTCCATTATCGTCATTACTGTCAATACCAGCATCACCATCACCATCTTTTACATCATCAGTTAGGCAACTGATAGATTTATACTGTTTCATGTTATCATTTTTGTCAGCAGCAGTAACAACCTCAGCATCCTCTTTTTCTTCTTCATCATCCTCATCACTACAATCATCAACGTGGATTTCTAAATTTCCATAATCATCATCGTCGTCGTCGTCATCACCCTCATAATCCATATTATCATTACTATTACTAGGTGCAATAGCGTTACTAAAAGTAGCAGCAGCAGCAGTTGTAGTAGTAGTGGCGGCAGTGGTAGCATCAACAAAATTACTTTCAGCATCTAGAACATTTAAAGTAGTAAGAGCAGTATTAGAAGTAATAGCTGAATCTGTTGTAGTAGAAGTAATAAAAGATAAAGTGGCAATTGTAGAAGAAGGGCTGAGGTTATCAACATAATCAGTAGTAGCAGTAGTTGAATTAGCAGTAGTAAAAGTAGCAGCAGCAAAAGTAGCAATTGTACTCCAAGTATTTTCAGTAGTAGCACCAGGCAAAGCAACAGACTCAGCAGCAGCAGCAGTAGTAGCAGTAAATGTAGTGGCAGCAGTAGTATTAGTAGTAATATGTCCAATTAAGGAGGTATTATTATGTAGATAAAATTCGGCTGAGTGGCAATGATTTTTAAAATTAGCACCGTCCTCAATATGTCTATCGTCATCACTGGCCCTGACATCAATAATTTTTTTGTTGTTTTCATTGTTGCTAGTAATAAGAGTGTTGTCGTCGTTAATGTTAGGTTGATTTTGAATGTCGTTGATAACATTAACATTGTCGTTGTTGTTATCAGCTACATTGACGTTGTCATTGTTGTTGATGTTGTTGATGCTATCCTCAACAGTGTTGACGTTGTTGTTTGTTGATTTAGCATTGTCATTGAGCATTTTGATGATGATGTCATTGAGGTTTTTCTGTTTCTTTTTGTTAATACCAACTGATGTCGTGCTGTTGTTGTTGTTGACGTTGTTGCTGTTGTTGTTGTAATAAGTGAGTGGGGAGATATTGCTTAAGTTGAGGTCAGGTGATGTTGTTGTTGATGACGTAGCTGATAATGGTGAAGATGTTGATGATGTTTTTGTTGAAATTAAAGATTGTGAAGAAGTCAACAAAAAATTTGACGATGTCAATGATGACGACGAAGATGATGTAGATGGCAATGTTAATGACAATAATGAGGTACATGAAGATGCCATCGTTGGCGATGTTTGCGAAGTAAAATGTGCTATTGATGCAGACAGTGTTGAAAATGTTGTTGCTGTTGCTGATATTAATGTTGTTGTTGTGGCTGTAATCATTGGATGAATGTAAACTGCAGTTGATGATGAAACAATCTGTCGATCAGTGTCGACAATGTTATTGTTATTAATGTCAATATAGTCATTTGTGGAGTTGTAATCATTCCTCATGATCATCAACGTTGTTGTTGCTGTAACTGGTAATGTTGTCAATGTTACAGCTGTTGATGCAGTTACCAAATCTCCGTTGAAATGTATATCCACGTCGCTGGGGGCTTCACTCGTCTGTAATGTAGTTGGCTTGCTCGGCGGTGATGATGGGGATGATGGAGATGATAATGTCGATAAAGATGATAGTGTTGGGGCCACATGTCTTTGTGGAAGTAGATTGGATGATGTTTGGCCGACTAGTACAACATCAGCTTCAGTTTCTGGAGTTGGGTTCCTCTCGAAGATGTTAACGACATCTAACTCAAATTGTTCACTCATTCTGGTTAGTTAATCTTAATCTGTCGCTTACTGCAGATCATTGAGTGATTAAAATTTTAAGATTGTAAGTTATAGGTTTTGTAGGTGCTCTAGAATCAAAGTGATTGTCATTGTCTGGCGGTGGTAGGTAGTTAGAGTACATTTCAGCTGCTACTAACTTTAAGTTTAAATTTAATCTTCACTAAACTAACTTATCTTATATTCTTATCTCATTTAAAAATAAAAACATTAACAAACAACAAACGAACTTTAGGCAAAAAAATATCTAAACTTCTAAAAATAGTAATAACAAAAATTTTGTTTCAAAATAATATTCAACACTAACTTAACAAACTTGGAGATTCACATTTTCTATTTTTCAACACACAAATTAAAAAATATTAACAAATATGCAATATAAAAAGCAGTGTGCGGTAATCCACACACGATTTAATTGACCGTAACGACCGTAACGTTTGCAGATTAAAAAATTAAAAAAGTTTGATGGTAAAAATGTTCAAATTGATCGCGATTTTCAATTAAATTATTTCGTGTTTATTTCCATCTATATGCACTAATGGCTACTGAAAAAATTATAAATTCCAAATTTTCAGTGTTGCCAAAGTATGAATGCCAAATTGGCAACCGCAAATTGTGTTTTTGGTAACACAGTTTATTATTTTTAAGCATTTACACACAACTACAGTGTAATATTGTTGTGTTACAAAATTTTGAGTTTTGATTAAAATATTCTTCATAATTGAACGCAATTTTATTTTATTACTTTCTATTGAGCAAACAAAAACGACGAAAATAAGAAACATTAAAGAAAAAAACACGGTTATATCGGTCAGCAATAATTTTTGAATAAATCGAAAAGAGTCATTAAATAAATTGTATTGAAACAATAATCCATTAATAACCATTTACTTTTTGCCAAAAACACCGACGATACACCGCTACTTCCGAATATAATCGGTCGGCCGGATCTCAACAAAGCATTTCCACTTTTACCACTACGACTTTTTAATCTGGAATCCGTTACAAATTTGTCACTCAAACATTCTGGAGTCCACCACTTAGCCTTTAATCGATCCAAGTATCCGGATTTCTTGAGGTTCCGGATAACTCGGTTGAAGGCAGACAGGTAGGGCGAATGTTTGGGAAGAGCAAATCCGAAACCTTTCGGAGCCAGCGGCAGAGGACCGATGTTGATGAGGTCGCACGGTTTCTGGCCTGATATGTATTCACCTGTTGAGCGAATTCACCGTCGTCATTTTTTTAAATTTCGAAAATTATTAAAGTATCAAGGAAAAATTATTTCTTTACATTAATCGGAATTCATTCTATTAATCAAAAGTTTTTTGTTCACTGTTAATCACGCTTTGATACGTCCGCCATTTAATATAAATTTTAAACAACAACAATAATAATAGCAACAACATTTTTAATAATAATAATAATTTTTAAAATTATAACCGATGACGTCAGGGAGGAGAAATGCAAACTTGCTCCTTCTCACCATCTCTATGCCCTCCTCGTTTGTTGACGTCATAACTTCTGGGGCGTGGCTAGATGATGATAAGGATGACAGAAATAGTGGTGATGATAATGATGACGAGAATGGTGTTGATAATAACTATGATCGTGCTGATAATGATTATGATAGTGCCAATGCGAGCCTGATTAACCAATGGACAAATGCCCATGGCCTGCATTTGTTAGGAGCTTGGATTTCGGCTCCAAACTTGCCACAAATTTTATTTTGATTTGAATGTGGACATTTTATTTGACGGTTTAACAAACGAACGAACGTATTTACCGCGTTACATTTGCACCAAGTAAAGTCGTTCGTTGTGGCTTTCATCACTAACGTAATAATCAAACAGCAGCATTTTATACTAAACCACAAAATAGTTCCGGAGTGTTCATAAACTCTTCCGAAACAATATCATACGATTCCTTTCTGAAACAATGCCAAAATTGTAAACACGTTAAAACCTATGAAAGCAGAAAGCATACGTAACTTATTCCAAAGATTTTTAAAAACAAGAAAGATTAGAGTATAAGATGTAAATGTGAAAATAAAACAGAAAATACAACTTTTGCAATTTACAACAACAAACTGCAAAAATGTTAATAACAATGAAGGGAAAGAAAAAATATTTCAGTGGAATTCGAACAGTGAAGTAAAACATTTTAAAAAACATTTTATAATATTTGGTAAGTTGTTGAGAGACGTCAATAAATTTGTTCAGTACTTTTTTATAATTTAAGATTCAAAAGATGTTCATCCATCAGACTGCTCCCGTGTCGTTAATGTGATGAAATTTGCAGGAAACAAATGAACTGAAATATAGCGATGTTTGTAAGACCCAAATTACTTGTGTTAATTAATAAAGAATAACAAAAGTTAACAGTTATTTTGCTGCCAGGATATTTTCAGCCGGTTTCATTCCAATTCGACACCCTGATTTAGAATATGGTATTAGTTTTTCTTAGGTAAGTTACAATTTTAGAATGAATGAAGACCCCATTTACCATTAAACCAAACAAAGGAAACATTTTTGTGGTTAATTTTTTTTACACGTCTTCTTACAAACATTTTTATATGATTGGAGACCCGTTTAAAAGACTTATTGCGAGCTTAGTGCCAATGTTAAAACATTCGTTGGTAGAGAACTGTAAGAATTGTGAGGTGATTAGGTTCTCATTATCATTTTTTTTCATTACGGTTCCATGCCCCGTTTGTCATACACAAAAACTCAAAAATATGTTGGGTTGGTTCATATGCATCTGCTTACTTTCTCTTTCTTTCTTTCTCTCTCTCTCTTTCTCTCTCTCTCTCTCTCTCTATATATATATATATATCTATCTCTCTCTCTCTCTCTCTCTTTCTTTACATCTCCAATCTTCACACACGCATTCTCTTTCTCACTCTCTCTCTTTCTTGTGTGTGTGTGTGAGTGTCACTTGAATGAATGGTATATGAGGGGCACCATTACACTGCCACCATTTTACCGTTGTATACGTTTCCAGAGAATCTTCATGGTCGTATCATTGGACCTCTTGCACGAGCGTGGAATGACGCCCCGCCTTATCGTTCCAAACTTCAAATCTGATTGGCTGAGCAGATCTTCAATGGTTTTGAGCTATAAATATATGCATGATAATTAATATTGTTATTAGCTATAAATTAATAATAAATGGAATAGTAGTAATAATGTTGATGAATAATAATGATAAATTAATACTAGATAGTAGTAATATAGTATTATTATAGTACTTTTACTACTTTGAAGTTTTTCCTAATTAGAATGGAGGTCTGGCAGTTGAGGAATGGAAGTGTGAAGTCGACGTAAGGTTTCCTGTTGTCAATCACAAGCAGTGGAGCTACCGCTATATCGGCCTCCTGGTGATGATTGTGATGGCGAGGAAGAGTACGATGATGATGATGATCATCATCATCAATATGGTTGAGAAGATGATGGCGATGATGATATTATATACTTATGATGATTATGAAGATGATGGTGATTATGGTGAACGTGATGGTTATAATGATAATTATGGTGATGGGTGTTAACAATGAAAACAAATGACAATTGCGATGATGATGATGATGATAACGATGCTCAGACTGAAAAATTAACATGACACAACCAAACCAACCCCTCTGATAAGTTCACCAATCATCCCGTTCCAGCTTCCGTTTCCGTTTACAAGTCCGTAACTTCCGTCAGCCACCAGATGGTAATCATACCGAAAGTTCATCTGTTCCGACATTGTTTGAAGCATTTCCGGTAGGTAGCCGTAGAAACGCGGTTTTCCAGTTTTGTTTTTTTGGAAATTTAATGATGTCTTTGACGATGATGGCAAAAACGATGATGATGATAACGGCGAGGGTGAATAGTCGTCTATCATTAAATATGGTTCAACCTGTACAAGTTGATGTTGATGATGATGATGATGATGATGATGATAGTGATGAAAATGATGATGATGAAGAAGAAGATGATGATGGTGATGAACATCGTGAAAATGCTGGAAATAATACTATATTAAAATATTTATTGTTATTATTATTATTGTGTTTGTTGTTGTTGTAGTATAGTAGTAGTTGTTGTTGTTGCTGTTATGTTGATTGTTGTTGTTGATTTAGTTAGCACAGTAGAAATATGAGCGCTATAAACTGAACACCTGACTAATCTGATGATGACGATGACGATGACGACTATAAGTAATGACGATTGTGCTTTCAAGAATGATGACGACGACAACGATAACGTGTGGCTGATGTGGTTGGTGTGGTTGATGTGGTTGGTGTGGTTGATGTGGTTGGTGTGGCTGATGTGGTTAGTGTGGCTGATGTGGTTAGTGTGGTTGGTGTTGTTGATGTGGTTGGTGTGGTTGGTGAGGTTGGTGGTGATGACGACACTGTTGATGAAGATGACGACAAAACAAGGACGACGATGACGACGACGACGACGACGATGACGAGAATGAGGAGGATGAAAGTGATGATAAACAAGAGAACGAGACAGTTAACATAAGAGGCACGCTTGAAAATTGTCCGTCCAACTGAGCATTTAACTTAGTAGGCATTGTTGTGGCTGTTGTGGCTGAGATGGTCGATGTTGTGGCTGTTGTGGCTGTGCTTGTTTAAGACGTTGTAAACACTGAAGCTGTTGTTGATTATGCTAATATAGCGTTAACTTGTTTAAATACTGCTAATAAAAATACGCAAAACTCTAAAACTAAAACTGCTGCGAATTTAACCATTACTAATACTACTATTAATTTTACTACTACTTTTGCTGCTACCACTACTACTACTGCAACTGCTGCTACTTCTTCTACTACTACTACTAAAATGACGTAACCGTGGTTACAAATCACGGAGACTAATAATCTTTGTGGAAGACAGCACTACAGAGAATAATAAACAGATCATAAAATTGGTTTTTGTTCTTTGTTTACGCGCGTTTATATGTCTTTGTTAATATGACCGCGTACTAGACTCTATTATCGCTCTCTGTTGTTATTGTTGTTTTTATTTTTGTTATTAGTATTATTTTTTTATGGTTCTTTGTTATTTAATTTTGATTACCTTCGAATAGCTGACGGAATTAATTATTTAAGTTCTCCTCTGTTTTACAGCAAGCGACAAATACTATTTAATTACTACTTCAACAATGAATTACTACTCTTCCTACTATACTGCTACTAACACTGATACTGATTCCACCATGTCTCTCGTTATAATTAAAACTCTGTTCTCTAACTATTTTCGATGCAACCTACTAAAAATGCCGCAACTACAATCATCATTACTTCTATTAAGTACTACTACTACTATTACTACAAATGCAGTAACAATCGCTACCACTGCTACTACTGCTGCAATCGTTGCTACAACTACCACTTCTACAATTATTTATAGAGATGCAATTGTCCAAATAATGTTATTTCTAGCTTCTTTGCCGCAGATGATTTGAAATGAAAGGTATGAGATAAATTTTCAATTCTCCCACATTATCCAAGGTCTATATATCATTGTAAACACAATCATTTTCATATCTATGTAAACATAATTCTTTACATATCTATGAAAACATTTATCATTGTTTTAATATCCATGGAAAAATCATTATTTATAAACATCAATATTTTTATATATCTATGTAAACACATGGATATATATGGATATATATTCATGTGTGAACATCATTATTTATATATCTATGTAAACATTTATTATTATTTATATATCTATGTAAACATTTGCTTTGGTGGTTGGCCGGTGGCCTATTTAACGCTGCATATAAACAATGACAAAATGGCGTCGACGTCCAAAATGACAGATAAAGGCGCCTGGTGGGCAGCGTTTGTTTGCGATGACGTCATCAGACACGTGACTAGATTACTTTGATGAGAGAGAGAGAAAGAGAGAGAGAGAGAGAGAAAAAGTGGAAAAAATAGTGTGAAGAAAGAAAGAGAGAGATAAATGTGGGGAGAGAAAGTGAGAAGAAGAAAAAAATTGAAAGGAAATTGAGAATTTAAAAGATAACATAAAATTATGAATAAGAAATGCAAGAAAGAGATCAGAGAGAGAGAGAGAGAGAGAGAGAAAGAGAGAGAGAGAAGTTAAAATTAATTGAAAATAAAGATTGAAAAAGAGAACAAGAAAGAGAGAGAGAGAGAGGGACAAAGAGAGGGACAAAGACGTGAGGCTTATGTTGATAATGATGACGGCAAAGAAGAAAATATGCGCTTTAACAATGATGTAAGAATTGCAGAAAAAAAGACGATGAAAACGATGATGATGATGATGATTATCTCGATGATGATGATTATCTCGATGATGATGATTATCTCGATGATGATGATGATTATCTCGATGATGATGATTATCTCGATGATCATGATGATGATTATCTCGATGATCATGATGATGATTATCTCGATGATCATGATAGTGATAGCGATGGAAGAAAAAAATGATGATGATGACAGTGATGACGATAATAAAATAGCATTGGAACGATGATGAAAATTTGTTGAAGTGTTAAAAAGTTGATTATGATGACGATGATGTTGATGATGATGATAACGTAAATAATTATAATAATGCAACGAATATAAATAAAATAATGATAAAATAAACATAAGAATATGGATGAGAAATAAATATCATGTAAAAATTATTAAGTATGGTGATGGTGGCGATGATGCTATATGAGCTCTGCACTTCTGGGTGTTGCACTTATTTCAAGGTTTTCAAAAAATATTGTTTTTGCTAATTCAAGTTGATTAAAAGTATAGTAGTATTAGTAGTAGTAGTAACAGTAGTGTAGTAGTAGTAGTAGTGTAGTAGTAGCGTAGTAGTAGTAGTAGCAGCAGCAGTAGAAGTACTAATGTTAATAATTGTATATTAAAATACTACAAAGTATTGTACCAACAAAAATATATTTACTGTTACTACTACTACTATTACTACTACTACTACTACTTCTACTACTACAACTACTACTACTACTATACCTTTATTAATAATATTATTACTGCTGCTGTTAATACTTCTATTACTACTAATACTGCTGCTGCTTCTACTACTACTACTACTACGACTACTACTACTACTACTTGTCGTCTTTCCAGAAAGCTTAGTATGGTAATTTTTTTCTTCCTTCCGTTTTTTACAACTTCAAAGGAATATGGAAAGCCACTAGTTATTCTTACTCAAGGCAATAAAAATTTCAAAGAGAAATGTTCATACCGAGATTTGAGCCTAAGTCTCGAGTCGGTTCGAGTCGAGTCGGTATCGAGTATTGCGTGTGTAGTGGTCGATTATTATCGAGTTTTTTTGTGTGTACTATTGCGATATTGGTATAAAAATGATTTTTATTTCATGTAGTGCTGTAATGAAGTCGTTGTTATTATTGATAATAATGTTAGGGCTGTGCTATTTTTTTTATCACCGTCATCATTTTTTTATTATCATTTTTTTATCATGATCTGCTATAGTAGGCACAGCCATAGGAGTTGAGATAATAATAATAATAATAATAATAATAATAATAATAATAATACTATTAATTTTGATTATTATTGATATTATTATTGTATCATTTTCGTCTTTTTATTTTAAATCTTATTCGTCGTAATCGTCATAACTGTATTTCTAATATTTTTCATTATTAAAACTATCCTTACAATCACTATCGTCGTCACCACCATAATCATTATCATCATCTATTCTTCCTCCTCATCATCTTCTTCTTCCTCATCCTCATCATCCTTCTCATCATCTTCATCTTCGTCCTTATCATCACCATCATTCTCATTACAAACTCTAGCGCCGTGAACAGTGGCAAGCATCACAGCGAAACCGAATAGATGAGCTAGGATCGTTAAATTAACACCGACCAACCGATCATATTCGTCGTAATAGGCCATCACTCACACAGATACACACACACACAAACATACACACAAACACACAGATACACACAGAGGCATGGGCACACACACATAGACACACCGTCAGACATCGTCAATAGAAGTGCGTTCATCGCCGTGCGACAATTTACTATCATCTGTTCAGCAGGGATTAAAAGCATCAACTTGCTATTTGTTTTATGATCTTCTTCCGGTTCCTACCTTCTACGCCTCGTCTATTGAGAGTCTTTGGAGCGGAAGTTTAAAGATGGCGCATTTGTTTGTTTTCCGTTTATTTATGGCATGACGTGGTTTTCCATGTTTTTGATTCTTTGTTCCCGTAATTCTTTATTGTATGATTTTTGTTATTCTACTTCTTTGTTATTGCCATTTGTTATTATTATTATTATTATTATTGTGATTATTATTATTGACAGTTGTGTTGTACTTGTGCTTGGGGTTTATGTGCAGATTGTACAATCTTAACGCGGTTGCCTTTCCATTTCGTCGCTTAGTTATTTATTGTTCTATTGTTTTGGTATATGATCTATGCTCCGAATTGCTTACATAGATATGAAATATCATGTTAATAATGATGAAGAAATTTATATAGAGCTTTAAAAGCAAAGTTATAAGTATATGTTTATATAGAGAAAGTAGAACCTTCACATACATACAAACATAAAAATAATCATACATGCATGCATACAAACTCACACACATACATATATACATAGAAACAAACAAACACACATACATACATATATACATACATACAAACAAATATACATACATGCATATACAAGCATGCATAGAGATAAACACACAAATGAACGTACATACATACATAAATACATAACAAGCTTATATAATTTATATACACACAGCAACATACTTATGTAAACTGACGTACATACAAACATGCACATACACAAACACATACAAGCATGCATACGCACCAACGCACATGCAAACAAAAAAAACCGGAAATAGACCAAAAACAACAAGCGAAAAAATATCGGCCACCATTTTGCTTCAATATCTACGGTGGTCACGTGAACAAACATAGATAAGAAACTACTCGGCTAAACTCGTCCGTGCATCTGTAGTATTCATATATAAATATAAACATGCAAACAAACACATGGACAGACACACACATATACTAACATACACACACACACACACACACACACACACCTAAACATACACACACACATGTATAAATACACACACACACACACATACATACATACACATTTATAACATTTATAACTGTGTATGTACCGTACTGTACATAATGTACAGAGGGGTGTCTGCTGGAAATTATTGTGCTCAGCCAGCCGACAAATGGACACATTATTAAACATAGAGACTTATACAAGCACTACACACATATATGCAAATATATATATATACATACAAACTTATATACATACATATGTATATATCAAACAAACGTATATC
>NW_008703617.1:4243894-4247540 GCF_000326865.2 Helobdella robusta | reverse complement strand
TACTTTTGATGGGTATTTTTCAGTTATGATGACGATGATGCTAATGATGATGATGATGATGATGATAATGATTACGACGATGATGATAATGATGATGATTGATTTCCATACAATATGATAAGATAGTGGTTTTGATGATAGCAAAATGATATATAATGACAATTTGGACAAAGTGATATCCACAATAATGAAGTTGGCAATGAGAGGATGACAATGTTTACAATGAAATGATGATTATGATGTTGATAATGAGATGATGATGATGTTGACAATGAAATGGTGATGTTGGCAATGAGGTGATGATGATGAAGACGTGTGACTAGAGTGATGTGAACAACGTTCATGATATTGAAGAACGCATTGAAATCTATTTAATTCAACACATGCTAGGAGCGCAAGCACACGTACACACACACACACACACACACAAACATAACACACATACATACAAACAAACATACATACATACCAACCTACATGCATACACACACACACTCATACACAATCTTAGAGACGAAAATATTTACTCCATATCCGAGCACTTATTCATAATCTAGTGTTACATGTTTCCAAATTAACACTCTAATCCAGTCCTCCGCTTGCAAGTTTGTATATGCACGTATGCAAATATGCAAGTTTGCACACACACATACACGCACACAAACACACACACACACACATATAATATATATATATATATATATATATATAACATATTCAGCACAAATTTAAATATATAATATTTAGACGTATTTACACACACACGAACACACATATACACGCGCCCACACATACATACAACATATATTATTTAGAAGAAAGATTTGTATTTGCATATGTGTTTGTGTATATACTTATGTATGCATAAAATACCCGTGTGTATACCTGTATGAGGTGATAGTATTTGAAATAAATTTTTATTTCGTCTTCATAAGCTTTGCTCCTTTATATTGCATCTTTGAAGTATTGATATGTTTCCACTGAAATGGCATGTGTGTGTACGTCTGTGTGTGTGTGTGTTTGTGTGTGTGTGTGTGTGTTTCAAAACCAAAAATAACAAATATCATCACCGTCATCATCAGCCGCATCAGTAGTAGCCACAACAACAATCACATCATCATAATCATCATCATTAGTTGCAGCGACGCCGTCAACAACATCATCATCTTCTTCGTCATCAACATCAACAACAACAACAACAACAACATCTTCGTCATCAACAACAACATCTTCGTCATCAACAACAACATCTTCGTCATCAACAACAACATCAACATCTTCTTCGTAATCAACAACAACATCTTCTTCGTCATTAACAACAACAACAACATCTCTAGATTGGATGGATAGGATCCTTTCAATTATTCCTTGTACTTTCTCAAGCTACTAAGTGCGTGCTTGTTGAGTAGGAGTAGTAGTAGTAGTAGTAGTAGTAGTAGTAGTAGTAGTAGTAGTAGTAGTAGAAGTAGTAGTAGTAGTAGTAGTAGTAGTAGTAGTAGTAGTAGTAGTAGGAGTAGACGACGACGATGATGAATAATGAAGGATGGCGATGGTTATATTTATAATAATAATAAAATAATAATAATAATGATGATGATGATGATGATGATGATGATGATGATGATGATGATGATGATGATGTTTACTTACCACGAGCGTTGTTACCCTTAAGTGTACAGACTTTGCGAGGTCATGTTCACCTTTTTAAAATAATTATTTTTCATTAAAATTCAGATGAAAAATAAAATATTTACTAATTTGTTTATTTTAATTTAAATTTAATTATTAATTAGTTTATCATCATAGCCATCTTTATCGTCATCATCATCTTCATCGTCATGACGATGTTGTCTTCAACTTATCATCATCACTATCATTTGCTACTATCTATCACAGTCCTTATTGTCATCTCATTATCATAACTAACTCCTCCCCCTTTTCGTCATCCTCATTATCATCATCATCACAGCATCATCATCATCCTCACATCATCATCATCACCATCATCGTCGTCGTCATCATATTTTCTTTAACAAGCTTAGACAAAACATTTCGTGATTAAAGAGAGGCAAAAGCAGAAAGCAACAATAAAAACAAAGTAGCGACGAACAACTACTTTATGGATGGCAAAAAATTACTCCACGAAAATAAAAAAACACACGAAAACTGAGAGATAATTTTACTTGGTTTAAAAATGAATTCATTTTAGTAGCGCTTGATATTGCGAATGAAGCAGCGAATGGAAATGGCAGAGACATCAACGTTCTGGTTTGTAGCGTCAAAATTAAATTTAAAAATAAATAAATTAATAAAAACAAGGAAAATAACATAAACAACAACAACCCCAACAACAACAACCGCACTACATCACCTTAAACCCTAAACACCGAATAAAAAACCTGCAAATTAAATTCACTTTTAAACAGGCGCAACGCCATTGCGGACTTAAGACCCAAGGATTTGGAGAGGCTAAGCGGCCAAAGATAATAAATAACGGCCAACGAACCCGCTTAACCGGAAATGGTTTTGGCGCCGGAAAATGGCGCTCACAGGATAGATAAATTCATAAAAAATCTACTTCAAATGGAATAGGTTGTCTGTCTTTTTTCGAGTTTTGTGCTAGTAATAGTAGTAGAAGTAGTAGTAGTAGTAGTAGAAGAAGTAGCAGTAATAGAATTATTAGTAGTAGTAGAAGAAGAAGTAGCAGTAATAGAATTAGTAGTAGTAGTAGTAGATGTAGTAGTAGTAGTAGTAGTTGTTGTTGTTGTAGAAGTAGTGGTAGTATTAATAGTAAAATTAATAGTATCAATCGTAAAAGTAGTAGTATAATTTTCACTTGTTATTGCGCGCTGGTAAATATTAGTTGTAATAATTAAAATTATAATTTCATAGCAGAAATAGCAATAGCAGTTCTGAACTGTTAGTAGCTGTAGTAATAGTAGAAGCTGCAACAACAGCAGCAGTAGTAGTAGTAGTAGTAGAATAGTAATAATAGTAGTAGTATATACATTATGCATTCAATTATACTTATATGAGCATAGTGAAGGAATTGCTTTTCTGGGCAGCTTCTCTCTAAGCTCACGTATTTGTGTTTGCGTTCGCGTTTGCGTGCGTATACATGAGTGCGTGTTTGTATGTCTGTGTACGTTCCTGTGTGAGTGTGTGTACGTTGGCATTTGTATATGAATATTTATGTATGTATATGTGTATGTATATGCATGTATGTATTTATGTAGTGTGTGTATGTATGTATGTATGTGTAATTGTTTGTAAGCGTATGTATGTATATACGGTGTATATGCGTATAACACATGCACTGTATATAGAAAGTTGAGAATGTATAAATTTGTGTTTAATTGTAGGCACCGCAACTCAGCGATCACACACGTGCACTAAAATCATAATGACATAAAAACTTTTCTTTATAGCAACATTAGTGCAGTAGTTTTAAATGCATCTCCATCATACATTTTTTAATAGCAGTTTAAAATGCTCTAACTTTCAGGTAAGCAGGTACGCAATACGATACGATACGATACGATAAGATACAATACGATACAATATACAATATGATACTATACGATATGATAGACGTACGTCCGTCTTCACACAAAAATACCTCACCATCCACTCATTTTAAAGTGGG
>NW_008703617.1:4239738-4242788 GCF_000326865.2 Helobdella robusta | reverse complement strand
CTTGTCAGGTTTACATATCATTCGGCAAGGGTGCCAGAGACCGTAACATCNCACGCCAAACATCTACCGGCTCTCCAAGGTATTAGTGTGCATCCGTCCGGGCGCCTACCATCATACGCAGAAATGCCGGATGGTCCATGAGAACTGGGATTGAAGCCTTGGAGAAGAGCCGACAAATGTAGTCGTTTAATGCTGATTGAAGTAGTTGACGGCCCCCACCCAGGCGACAAACCAAACCGTGGTGTCCAAACTCGTCCGCCCCAGCGCCACATCGGCACGTGTATTTATTTTGAATGACCAGGCCAAGTCTGAAGCCAATGGCAAATCTCACAGACTCGTCGTCAAGCCTGGTGCCCACAGAGGTGTTGGGCCACGATTTCAACCACCCACAGCTGGCAACGCTGGACATGGCCAACAAACAAGCGGTGGAAAAGTCGTCGCCGCATGAAGACAAGAAGCCGCATGTATGTATGTATGTATGTATGTATGTATGTATGTATGTATGTATGTATGTATGTATGTATGTATGTATGTATGTATGTATGTATGTATGTATGTATGTATGTATGTATGTACGAACCCATAATTGATTAGAACTATAGGGAAGTAATAATCATATCCGGGTTCAGCTTTAATCTATGTTAAACGCTTCGCACAAACAGGTATTTTAACGCTCCATCCAAAATACAGAAAGAATTATATTTTTGAAGTAAAATAGAAAAGGATTGCTTTACATAACTCTTATCTAATGGGTCACCCGATACTTCTACAACCCTGCTACAGAGTTCATTCAGAAAACTCTGAGTCTGAGCATCAGTTGGACCAAAGGTCTCAATGCAGACTGGCTGAAAAATTTTGCTTTCTGCAAGAGCCGCATATTTTGAATTTTTAAAGTCTTCGGCTCTTAAGGCTCTTAAACCGAGTCTCAGTCCCAAACTGACACGAACACAAGAGTCGTCCAGCTTGGTACCACAGGCGGAATTTGGGACCGCCTTCAACCAAGATGATCCCAACTCACTTTTTACAGCCATTATCCTGGCTTTATCAAAATTTGATTGGTTCAAATTGTATGTATGTATGTATGTATGTATGTATGTATGTATGTATGTATGTATGTATGTATGTATGTATGTATGTATGAATGTATGTATGCATGCATATGCATGTATAGTTTTTTGTTTGTTTGTTTTGGTATTTATTTTTTGATTTTCTTCCAGCATCCTTGATGTGATATCTTTCATGTCAGGTTTTGTGAGACAGATGTGGCAACATTGGTCGGGCGTTAGAATTCATTTTTCATTTAAAATTTGATGGTGATGATTTTTTTGACGACGACGACGATAATGATGGTGATGGTGTTCGTAATGATGATGGTGGTGGTGATGATGTTCGTGATGATGATGTTTGTGCCTATGATAATGATGAGTATGTTTGTGTCAATGATGATGATGATGTTTGTGATGATGATAATGATGTTTGTGTCAATGATGATGATGATGTTGTTTGTAAGGACGACGACGACGATGATGATATTTACTATAATTACATAAACACATGCGGGTAAGAACTGCAAATTTGACAGCCAATTAGAGTTTCTACAAAAGGGCAGATGCAATCTAACCAGATTCAAACGCACGCAGAACCTATTTAATAATTCCTTCAATGAGCGAATGAATGATGTAATAATATTTACGTAATGTTTATAGCATTATCGTCCTCATCATTCTCATAGACATAATTTAAAGGATCAATTTGAATTATATTATTATTATTATTGCCTCTGACATCATCATTATCATCATCGTCGTCGCCATCGTTATCATAACCACCGTTGTCTATCCATTTTAATATGGCCATCAATCATCACCCACCGTTTTGAAAATCATCAAATGTCTGTTGCTGGTATGACGAAGTCAGCGATGATGACGTCATAGATGACGACGACGACGACGACAATGCTGCTACTACTGCTGCCGCTGCTGCTGCTGAAGATGTTGTCGATAATACTGATGATGATCTCGATTTTGGGAATGATACGGATGGCGAATAAACCGATGATGACGGTGATGATGACGATGATGAAGATAATGATGATGATGATTGTAAAGAAGAGGATGATGATGATGACGATGATGATGGGGTTAACGACTGTCTAAACAAAGACGACGATGACATAGTCAGTGGCGATACAAATTTGAAGTTATTATTATTATTATTATTCTCGATGTTATCACTATTATTATTACCAATAATATTAATATTATTATTAAATTGATTATAATTATTATTATACATTCTGGGCCCGTGGTTCTGTTGGCTGGTTGCAGTAGACAGACTCGCTGCCAGGCAACCGGCAACCAACGTCGCATAGACAAACGTCGTTGCCATGGTTACGATGTTTTCACGGCCATGGTAATGATGCTGCTGCTTTTGACGATGATGATGATGATTGTCGTAAAGATAATAACATAATAATAATAATAATAAGACGATGATGATGATGAAAATGATGATGATTAAATGATCGTTCAGATGGGTGAGCGATAATTTTATTATTATTTTTATTGGATATAACGTTAAATTAAACTGATGGTGTTCGATGATGCTAATGATGATGATGAGGATGATGTTGATTCGATTGATGATGATGATGATGACGAAGACGACTGTGATGATGATGATGATGATGATTGCAAAGCAGATGAAATGGCGCTAAAACCTGCAAAGAATATTTCATTTTTATATTTAAATACATCTTAGCAACTTCTACATTATTGTCTTTCACCAAAAATTGCGTTTAAATTATTTTAACAAATTTATTATTGTTATTATTATTAATATTATCATTAATAATAATATTATTATTATTGTTATTATTATTAATATTATACTTTTCCATATTAAATTTTTATAAATGTTCAGTCGTTTGATTTCTGACTTGAACTGGCACACAGTTGTTAGCCAATTGAATAGAAAGTGCGAAGCTTCAAAAAATTATTATTATTATCATTATTATTATTATTATTACCGTGACTGCTCTTCATGAGTAT
>NW_008703617.1:4232238-4234738 GCF_000326865.2 Helobdella robusta | reverse complement strand
AAAATTATATATGTATATGTGGAAGAAAGAATGACAGAGTTTAAATAATAATAATCGTAAGCAAGAAATGAAAATATACATAAACAATTAAATTGAATAGCAATTAAATTGAATAAAAAATTAGGAGAGAAAGAGAGAGAGAGAGAGTGAAAGTAAGAAAAGAAAACAATAAAGAGAGAAGGAGAGTGAGACAGAAAGGAAGAAAGAGAGAGAGAGAGAGAAAAGGAAGGAAAATCATTATAAAAATATTTTTCCAGTGCTTGTTAACACGTACGTAATGTAATGTAATGTAATGTCATAATGATGGCGTTTGTCTTCATAATATTGATGTAGATGTTGATACAAATATTTACAATGCCAAACAAAATGTTAATACCTATGATGATGAAGCTGATGATGTTGAAGCTGATGATGATGATGCTGATGATGATGGCAGCAGTGGTGGTGATGATGATGACGGTGGTGATAGGATGATGAAAATGACGATGATGACGTCAGAGCGGTCGGCGTTGTTTATTAGTAAATAAACAGTTATGACAGTTATAGAAAGAATATTATTCATTTCATGTTAGATTAGGCCGCCCGTTCGTGTTTTGTGTTGTTTTTTATCTTTATGTTGTTGTTTATGTTGTTGGTTATGTGTTTATGTTGTTGGTTAAGTGTTTATGTTGTTGGTTGTGTGTTTATGTTGTTGGTTATGTGTTTATGTTGTTTATGTTGTTGGTTATTTGTTTATGTTGTTGGTTATGTTGGTGTTTGTGTTGTTTATGTGTTTATGTTGTTGTTTATGTTGTTGTTTGTGTTGTTGTTCACGTGTTTATGTTTATGTCGTAGTGCATCATATTTTGTGTCGTCTCGTGCCTGCGAACAACATCCGTGATACGTTCGATCGATCGTTCCGTGGGATATTTTCAATCATCTCAGTGTTACGCTTCGTTGCATCCGCTCTCTTTCTTTCTCTCTTCTCTCTCTCTTCTCCTTTTTTTCTTTCTTTCTTTTTTGGCTTTCTCCATTTTTTCACTCTTTATTTATTGCTCTCTGTCTCTCATTTTATTTTTACAGCTGAATGTTCGTTAATTCTTCTTCTCTTTCATCTTGTTCTCTCTCTCTCTTTTTAAATTTGTTTCGCTTCACTTTCTTTTTTGTTTTTACGTTCTCTAAGTCCATTCTTCTTTAAATCGATCTCTACTCCAAACCTTGCCAAGAATAAAATTATTCAATTTCTTTGTTCTCTGTTTCATTTTGAAACTTCGAAACATTCGATCGAAATGAGGCATTTGAAGACTTTGAATGAAATGAACAAGTTGAGGAGGGAGCGCAAGAAATCTGAACCAATGTAGGCTTCATGCTGGCAACTGGACAGTGGATGACTCATTTCCACTGATTCGATGTAAAACTAAGTTACTGGCACCTTAGGAAAAATCAAAAACATCAGCGTAAAATTAAAATTTAGAGACGTTGATTGATTTCTGCAAATCTGAAATAAAGTTAGAACTAAGATCTGTCGGTGTTTGTTTGCACAGATTGAATAGCTGGCTGGAGCATGCACGTACGTCTCAACTGAGATGATTACGTAGATGTGTTACTGCAAATGCTATACTGCAAACTGTTTGACTCGTGTCTTCCTTCACTATTGTTATTGTAACAGCTTTTTATTTGGGGTGTCTAGGAAATACATTTCGATGAGCCAATGAGACTGCCAAATTAGCAGTAGGTGGTTTGAAATATGATCCGGTCACGTCAATTCATTTGAAAATACGCTGGCTTACGGTGGATAAAGAGTTGTTTTTAAAACAGGCGTCACCGTCTGCAAGTGCATGAATGCAATCACACCAAATTATCCAGCTAAAAAGTTGGCTCTTAGAAATGATTTAACAGATCTAATTCTTCTTAGATCTGATGATTCCAACTTGTTGGCAGTTTCTTTTGTCAAGTCGATGGTTAGTGCAAGAGGTACTTCCATTGTTGGGCCTGCAGTTTGAAATAAGTTGTCTGTTCACCAACGTAGTTGGAATTTAACGTTGAATGAGTTTTTCAAAAACTTGAAATTCATTTCTTCCATTCTTTCTCTGATTCGAGAACCTTAAAAATTTCATTCTGTTTTTTCTTAATTTGCAATTTTTGCATAATTTTGCTTGTGTGTTTGTAAGAGTGCATGTGTGAATGTAACGTATGCGCGTGTAAGTGTATGTGTGCGGGTGTTTTCATGCGTGTATAATTGTTTGTTTGTTTGTTTTTATGTATGTGTGTGTAAGCACACGTGCAAAACAACATATGCCTATCTAGGTCCACAATGTTTTTCTATGGCCTGCAAACCTTGTACCATATAAGCTCTACCGTAAATCAAAAACAAATCTTTGTTCGTTTGTGTGAGTTAAATGGTTAATGTTTTGTATATTTGTATGTTTGTTTGTTTGTTTGTATGTATGTATATTTGTTTGATTGATTGTTTGTAGGTATATATGCGTATCTATACGTGTTTTTGTATGCATGTGTGTGT
>NW_008703617.1:4215111-4232139 GCF_000326865.2 Helobdella robusta | reverse complement strand
ACACACACACACACACACACATACTTTTAAATACGGTATTCAGACGCCCCATAAAGCAGATTCGATTCGTCCTCAGTGTATTGCTGTGGCAAGACGTACTACCGGACATCATTTTATATCACCACGGTGAGGACTGGATGGTGATGATGGTGATGATAATTAGGCTGTTTGCTATCAAAGAAAGACGATGATGGTGATGATGGTAGAGGAGGATTGAAAGAGAATGATGATGATGACGATGATAATAATAATAATATTAATTATCATTATTATTATAAAAGTGATCAATTAAACGTTATGACGACAGCGACCACTACAAGTTAGTGACGTCATTTTATTAAAATGTAAACAAACAAAGATGAACTCCTTCCTCCCGATAAACAAAAACATTGAAAAAAGAATGAGGAAAGATAAATTTAAACAAAAAACCCATATAAAATAATAATAACAATTCATTTATATAGCGCTTGTTGCATAGCGTTAGGGTCACTCTAAAATAATGTGTGACATTTTATTATAATATCTCCAACAGAATTATACTGTTTATAATATTATATTAATATATAAATAACCACTAATACTACTTCTACTACTACTTTTACTACTACTACTACCACTGCTGCTTCTGCTACTACTACTACTACTACTACTACTACTACTACTACTACGACTATTACTACTACTTCTACTACTGCTACTACTACAACTACTACTACTACTACCATTGCTGCTTCTGCTACTGCTACTACTACGACGACGACTATTACTACTACTACTACTACTACTGCTACTACTACTAATACTACTACTACTAATAATAATAAATTAAAAAACCTAAACAATAATAAACATATGTGAAAGAAAAATTTGCTTAAAACGTTTTTCCGGGCAAAGAAAAAAAAATGAAAAGAAAAAACTCAGCACAGTAGCACTAAAACACGTTATTAAAAAAACATTGGACAACAACAACAACGCAAATAACAACAACAACAACGTTAATAATAATATTAAGAAGAATAACAAGAGCAATAGTATGAATAATAAAATAATAATATAATAAGATGAAGAGCAATAACAACAACAACAGCATCAATTATAATAGCAATAACAACAGCAACACAACATTAAAGATAATAGTAACAACAATAGTAACTACAATAACAACAACACTAATCTTATTATTAATCACAAAAGCAATAATAATAATAATAATAAAAATAATAACAACAACGATAATATTATTATTATTAATAAGAAGAACGATAGAAATATAATAAAACCATACGCAACAATGTGCCTATGGAGATTTCCTCTCTATTTTTCTCATTATCTCTATATATTTTTTTCTTAGCCCTTAGTCGTTCATTCACTATCTCTTTCTTTTTCCTGTTTTTCTCATTTTTTATTCATTTTTTTTGTTTTTTCTTTTACTTTGTACGTATTGAACATTTTTGTGTTCATCATATTGATGTGTTTTTAAAAATAATAATAAGAAGAATTATTATTTTTTTATGATGAATGAATGAATGAATGAATGAATGGATGGATGAATGAATGAATGGATGAATGAATGAATGAATGAAATGAGTTAGTTAAAAAAAAGAAATAGAAACGAAGAAATAAATGGGCAAACAAACCAACAAATAAATAAATGGATAGACTCAAGAATGGGAAAATGATTGAATGAATGAGCGAGTGAATTATGAACAAATGGACGAACATACGAACGAAGGAACTAACGATCAAAAGAATGAATGAATAAATAAAAGAATGAATGGATGAAGAATGATTGAATGAATGAGGAGCATTGTTAAATAATGATTGGAATTGGCCGGTCATCATCCGATGAACAACTCCCCACCATACATCTGGATTAAAATTATTTATGGACGAACTGGCGCTCCTCTCACATCTCTTCACTCTCTCACCACTTCTCCATTTTTTTATCCTCGTTTCTACCGATCTATAATCTCTGTTTTCACTACTCTTCTTTCTTTCTTCCTTTTCTTACTCAATTTTTTCTCTCTCGCACTCTCTGTTTCTCTCCCTCTCTCTGTATGTGTTTGTGTGTGTCTTTCCAAAATTTCTTAGATTTTATTGAGTTTTTGCCTTTATAGCAAAAAAAGAAGATATTCTTCTCGTATTATACTCATTTAATATTAGGAAAAAAAACATATTTTCATGAAAAAATTAACTATGTACATTTGAAAAGTTAACTGAAATAAAAATGATAACATTAAAAAAATAGATTTTTTATTATTATCATTGCTATTATTATTATTTCTTTTTTAATTTTAATATTTTTATTATTTATTATTGTTGTTCCTTCTGTACACAGCTCGATAGCTGCGAGGTTAATAGGTTACTTGGATCGACGGACAAAAAATAAATGAATGAATGAAAAGTAACGAAAGAATGAATGAATGAATGAATGAATGAATGAATGAATGAATGAATGAATGAATGAATGAATGAATGAATGAATGAATGAATGAATGAATGAATGAATGAATGAATGAATGAATGAATGAATGAATGAATGAATGAATGAATGATGAATGCATGGATGATTGAATAAACAATGAATGTTTAAGTGAATGGATGCATCATCCATGAATGAATGTACAAATGGATTAATTGCGAGTGAATAAATGATTGAACGAATGAATAAATGAAAGAATGCATGAATGGATGAATGAAAAATTGTGTGAATTCGTGAATAAGGCTTTTCATACTTATTATGTAAAATAAATTATAGCGAAACTTAGAAATGGTTTAAAACGAATTAAACCAGAATACGAATGAACTAATGAATGAACGAACGAACGAACGAACGAATCAACCAAAAGATGAATGTATGAATGAACGAATGAATGAATGAACAAATAAACAATAAAATGAAAAAAATAAAAATTGCAAACAATTTGCCATACAGAAAAAAACTTCCAGACTTATTCCTCAAAAAAAATAGCACCAAAAACAATTTATAGAATAGATAACATCAATTCTTATAATACGATTTATATATATATATATATATGTTGGTAATAGACCATAATTTTTACAATATTCTATAAATTCTACCGAATGTTTGGCGTTAATATGTTTGTAGTTCGTTTTTTCGATTTTTCTCACTAAAGTTTTTTGGTGAACGTTTAGTTTATTAAAATTCAAAATAAACTTATTTTTCGAATTCATGCTGCAAATAAGGCCATATTTCGATCCCGAATGAATCATCATCAGTGCTCCTTGCTGTATATATAGGGAAATATTGACTTTGTCAAGATGAACTTTGACGTTGCAAAAATTAACTGTGGTGTTGTAAAATTGAACTTTGATGCGAATTAGGTGTCAGGTTTCTTAATTGGCTGGTCATCTTCTTTGGTCTCCTTTTCTTCATCGATAGCATCATATTCTTCTTTGTCACTATTTACGATGCTAGTTTTTATTACTTCTTTGTTTTCGTTGTTGGTTAAGCGCCGGGTTGGAAGTGAGGTTGTCATTTTTTGTTGTATATTTATTTTTGGTTTATTGATGTCAATTAGGACTGCTTCTGCAATTTTAAGATGCGTGTAGTTGCTGTTCTGGTATATTACTTTGGTGTTGCTGTCGAGGATTTCACGGCTAATTGTGATTGAGTGTGTTGAGTCCAAATGAGATTTGATAGCACCACTCTGTTTATGCATCGTAAGCCTTCTAGTCAGTGAGGTAGTAGTAATCCAGATATATGAGTCATGTTGATGTGCACAGCCGTCAAAGGGGCAATTAAATTCATATATTACGTGATTACGCTTTAACTCAGAGTTATCTCTAGGACTACAGTTGTTTTTCAGTATTAGGTGAGACGTCTTTTTATTGTTGTAATAAATTCGGAGTTTAACTTTACTATTTGGGTTGGTTGGTGTGACATTTTTATTGATGATATAAGAATAGCTTCATCTACCTTGTCTGCTGTTGACATGTGATTTCTGTAATACAAGATGATGTCGTTATCTTGATTGTTGGTACTAGGAAGGTTATTGCTGTGTAGTAATTTGCCTTTAACAATCTTTTCAATAGAGTAAGTCTTATATCCATTGTTTACAAGCAGGTTAGTGACTCTCTTTAATTCAGCGTCGCGATTTTCAATATCGGAAGAGTGTGTGAATGCCCGGTTCACAAATGATTTTATTGTGCTGTCTTTAAATTGTTCAGTGCATTCACTTTGTCCATTCAAACAAATTCCTGTATTCGTTTCTTTGACATAGACCGCGGTTTTGAATCGTTCATCGCCACGGGTGACCATTGAAAATCGCGACGCTGAATTAAAGAGAGTTATCGATGAAGAAAAGGAGACCAAAGAAGATGACCAGCCAATTAAGAAACCTGACACCTAATTCGCATCAAAGTTCAATTTTACAACACCAAAGTTAATTTTTACAACGTCAAAGTTCATCTTGACAAAGTCAATATTTCCCTATATATACAGCAAGGAGCACTGATGATTCATTCGGAATCGAAATATGGCCTTATTTGCAGCATGAATTCGAAAAATAAGTTTATTTTGAATTTTAATAAACTAAACGTTCACCAAAAAACTTTAGTGAGAAAAATCGAAGAAACGAACTACAAACATATTAACGCCAAACATTCGGTAGAATTTATAGAATATTGTAAATATATATATATATTGTACGCATATGCAAGCAAAGAAGCTTTCTGTAAATATATCAAAAGTATTATTTACTTATTCAGCGCTATAAAATCCCAGAAATAAATTAATATTATTTTGTCCTTGTTCGGCTGTCCATAAATTATCTATGATATATTGCACCAGATTAACACCCGCGATACCTTGGTTCAAAAACTTCCTCATTTATCTAGCACTGGCTGGTTCGGTTGGATTAGGGATTAGGCGAAAGTGAGATGTTTGATTAAAATAAGATAAAGCTGTACATGAGAAAGTTGATTTTTTATTAAATATGGTATTAATGATAAATATGTTGCGGGTAGATGTTTTAAAATTAATCAATTAATCACACACACACACTCACGGACTTGATGTTGGCTGGTTTTGGTATTGAAAATTGCGACATCTTTGGAGTGTTTTTGCAGGTTTAAGTTGAAATTATACATGAAGAAATATTTTTGTCGCATTTTTTGTTTTTACGGCAAAATATTTTATTAAATTCTCAACAAATTTCAAAATTTTTTTGTGGTTTACGTATTCAATAATTAATTATATTTTTAATATTTTTTTTCTATGGAAATGTTTATTAATCTATGCTACTTTTAATCATTTTCCTGTTAAGGTTGCTTGCCAGCTAGCCTCGTGGTACATCGAGTGATTGGCGTGTGTTGTTTTCTTCGCGATTTTTTGTGGTTTCTTTATTGTTTTCTTGATTTTAATTTATTATTTCAATTTATTTTAACTTTTTGCTTTTGTTCTTATTATTGCTGCTTGTTTCGTGGCACTGTTACTTTCGCCTGTTAACAATCTCTCGTTTTGTTTGTTAATAATAAATAAATAGTTATGATATGATGCTAATAAATAATTTTGATTTAATTTATCAGTGAGGTTAATTAGTATTTCAACGTGATGAACATCGATTACAGACCTGTTCTGAATTTTTTGATGAACATAATTGTTCTGATTTGAAATGCTCAAACTGATTAATTTTTATCATTTCTAAGTTAATTCCGTGAAAATGTTATATGACGATAAAACAACACAGACCTGTTCTTAACTATTCATTGAAGAACTTAAAACATCTGATAACATTTTCAAAAATTTCTGCTTAGGCAACACCAATCAGGCGATTAGTATTCTTGCCGAATGGCGAATTATTTTTTGTTCGATAGCTGTCGTTGCTGAGACATAAAATAGAACCGGCGGACACGAGTTCAATTATTTTATTTCCCAAATGGTTGTTTAAATGCATATTGAATTTTCTTTTATCACGCAATGGAATAAGCCCAGTAGTAAATTATATATTCTGTGTTCACTCGTTTGAAATGAACCCTCAAATCTCATTAAATCGTGAAAAATCTTCTACGTGCATGAAAGAAACTTGAGATGGAATGGCTATTAGAGGTGGCGACGATTAATCTTATCTGATGCCTTACGCGCGAAAATTATTTTTCATGCAATTTAATGAAGTTCTTTGATAGATGAACCCCTCAATATTTATTTTTTTTTTATTTTTCTCTCACTCAACTTCTCTTCCATAACTGCTTTTGTCGTATATTTATTTATGATTAAACTATTTCAATATACGCCGGTCTGTCTGACTGACCAGTGACCATCATCTCTGTATTCTTAATCAAACTGAGTTCATGAAATGTATTTTATTAATCGAATGATTTTTCGATTGAATGGTTGGTTCTCCGTTGACTGTCTAATTACTGTGCCTCAACTCGAGCACGCGCAGTGCCGTTGCTTTCATTCTTTAAAACGTTGAATTCATACGCGCATTAGTGCTTGCGTGTATAAATATGCACAACAACAATACACACGTATTTAGATGCCGGTATTTGTATGTCCTCCTCCCACGTAAAGTACTCTGCGTACAAACGCACGCTAAAATCCTATACGACGTCTTACGTTGCGCAACATACGTGCGCTCACTCGTACGGGAACGCGTACATGAACTCTCCTGTTATTTTTCTTCTGTGATTAATTGCTCTGCGGGTCGAAAGATGGCCAACGTTTTTGCATTTCATTTCATCTCAGTCAATAAGTCTGCTGCGTGGCTGGGGTAGGTGAGGTGATGATGATGGGATGGATTTTAGGAACCTCATCGCATTATCGTCCTGTCTCTCTGTGGCCTGTTATTAATTGACTAGTTCTCTCTAGCTATTTCGTTCTACTCATTATTTTTTGCTCATTTTCTTTCTTTAGTTATCAACCTTATTTTATTTCTACCTATTTTTTATTTATTTTAATTTCCGTTCGTCTGTTTATCCGTTCCGTTCATTTGCTTTCAGTTAGTTTAATTTTATTTACACTTAACTATCTATTTTACCGACATACCTGTTCTCTCATCTATTTGCAGATGTGCTTGTTTACACACACACACACACACACACATATATATATATATATATATATATACATACAAATGTTGGAAGGAGACTATATTTTATACAGTATTGTATGAATTCTGTTACGCCATGCGGCTTATGCGGACTATCATGCGACTATGTTTAGGATTTTTAGATTTATGTTTTTTGGTCGTAACTTTTATTGTTGTTACTGCGTTCTATGGAGATAGACGGGTAGATTGATAGATTTTTAATTAGATAGATAAATGAAGAAATGTGTGTATAGATCGTCGGACAAATAAAAATGAAGGAATAAATGCATGCCCACAATTCGGTAGAATATATACCATTATATATATATATACAAATATATATATAAGCTTCTATCCATTCATTCATTTTTTGTCCGACGATCTATACGCTTAAGCCGCATAACGTAACGCAAAGCGTAGCGTTAGCGTTACGTAACGAAAAACACATGCCATGAAAAACACCATTTGCCCGCACATCCCTGGCCTGCGTAGCCATGGTGATCAATAAACCGATCAATCAATAGTTGCCGGATAAATAGATAGCCCTTCCCACCAAAATTTTGTGCTATTGTCACTATACTTATTTTAGTATATATATATATATATATACATACATAAAATTCAGACTACAGTCGTTTAGAAAAGTCACAGTATTTTCAGCGTTTCTATCAGCGTTACATAAGTAACGGTAACTTATGTAAGGGCAGAAACAACACGAATATTAACATTGATAATGGAAACATGATTTTCCGACAAAAGCTTTTCTGTTTTAAATCTGCACGTTAATTGTTTCTATGTTAATAAAGTTTTCACGAGTTCTTTGTGTCGCTTTACAATAGAAATGTGATCATGGGGGCCAACATTTTTACGCGGGAGGCCAACTGCTGATGGGCTTATAGTGACAATTTTCCCTTCCCTTCAAAAACAGTACTTTTCACGTTAAAACATTGACTTTTACTATCTTTTAACACATACCGCTCACAACTAGATCCGTCACTGTTGTATATATATATATATATAAATAGATGTGTATATATATTTGTGTGTGTGTGTGTATGTTCGTGTGTGTTGATAGGTTGAGTTTAAGAAATAGAATGGATTGATTGATTAGCTGATTGATTTACTGATTGATTGATTGATTGATTGATTGACTGACTGATTGATTGATTGATTGATTGATTGATTGATTGATTGATTGATTGATTGATTGATTGATTGATTGATTGACTGACTGACTGACTGACTGATTGATTGATTGATCGATCGATTGATTAATTGATTGATTAATTGATTGATTGATCAATAAAATATTGCATATCGTAACATCAGACGACGCTGACGATTTTATTTGAACTCGATAAATCTCGAAGGTTGAGACGCCATCTTTCTAATAATATCCACTGATAAAGATTTAACTATTTCAAATGGCTTTGTCTTTGAAATTACATTCCACAGAAAGAAAGAGGAAGAGAAAACGTCAGAGAGAGAAAGAGAGAGAGAGAGAGAAAAACAGGGAGAAAGAGAGAAAGGGAAACACACACACACACACAGAGAGAGAGAGAGTGGAAGAAAAGAAGGAAAGAGATAGGGGTAAAAAAAATTTCTTTTGTTAAAGAGAGTACTGAGATGATATGGGTGAAAAGTAAGTGAGAAAAAGACAGAACGAAAAAATATGAAAACATGATAACGAGATGAAAAAGTGACGGAGTGACAGAAAGAGCCAGAAAAAATAGAGAAGGAGAGGGGAAAAGAGAGAGAGAGATAATAACACGAAATGAAACAGAGAAAGGAATGGCAAACAAAATGTTGATTCTGTGAGACTAAAAATCCACCATATGAAGATGCTCTCAAAAGTTATGCTGATCAATATGACACCAAAAATATGGATGCTACGGACTCGATAAATATTATTATTATTATTGTTGTTGTTGTTATTATTATTTTTTTTATTATGGCTACTATTGTTATAGTCATTAATACTACTACTACTACTGCTCCTGCTGCTACTACTATTACCACTGCTACTACCCCCACTACTACTGCTACTACTAATTGTAAAGTATTATGGCTGGTAACAGGCTTGTTATTGGATCATTAATTAATAGCAGAGGCCATATTAACAACGTAAACATCAATAACGGATAATTTATATATCCGCTTGTATAAACAAACACACACCACACCAGACACACACACACACATGTATACAGTGTATATGTATACAGTAGTAGTAGAAATAATAAACTTAGTAGAAAACAATATGATCAAGACAAAATAGAAGACTAGGCGACAAAAGAAATCACATCAACAAAAATCACGGCAAAAACATCATTACATTAACAAAAACATTAACTGCTACATCAACAACAACAAAAAAAAACATCAACAACAACAGCAACAACATCATCAATAGACAGATGCAACATGTTTAATGTAGATCGCTATCAGGAGCTCCTTCCAAATAATTTACTCGCGCAGTACAGTTACGTATGTTTGCATGTTTGTATGTGTGTATGTATGTTAAGAAAAAAGGTTTGTTTGTATGTTTGTTGGTGCTGTATGTATTGTGCGTACGTTGTATGCTTGCAAGTGGCAGACGTCCTTGTTTATTTGATAAGTTTCAATCTTTACAGTTGTTGTTGTTCATTGAATGCATTTTGTTGTACGCTTGTTTTATGCATGGGGCGTATGCATGTGTGTGTGTGTGTGTTTGTGTGTGTGTGAAGGAAGCAGCGACAACATATGTTGAAAAGTATTCTTAACTTCTTTTTTAAATTCAACTAGAAAAAATCTGAACAACCTACTTTTTTATGAAAAAGTCATATTTGGGGTGGACCAAATTGGAACCCCGTTCAAAATTATTGACAGAGAAAGGAAGTACTTTGCTATTTGAAGAGTCAGGACCTGTGGTCTATTGCTCTCTATGCTGGAAACCATATACACCACACACACACACATACACACACACACACTCACCCATATACATACACATTCATAGATAGATATATACTACTCCATATACGCTCATACCATTGCATAAACTTAATATTTACATACAAACGCTCATCTTAATTCGTACGTGACAAAATTTGATAAAAACTTCTGCGACCGCTGCGGTAGTAGTAATGATAGTACTAATAATAGTAGACACATACAGATATATATACGCTCACACATACATATGTACATACACGCATGCTTACATACATACTTACATACATACATACTTAAATACATACATACAAACACACATACATACAAAATATGATTTAAAGTAGCTTATCTCGAACTGTCTCGCGTACTTTAAAAAGGCGAACGTATAGTCTGCCCATCTAAATAACGTTATTACACTAACACTATTACTTATAACAATGACAATAATAATAACACTAACAACAATAACAACAATAATAATAACAATAAAACAACAATATGATTTTTTTATTATTTCCAGTGCCATTAAAGTACCCAAATGAAGAATGTTCTGCAAACACTGGGTCAAAATTCATAATTTAAATGGTATTCAAATTCCAAATGTTGCTACAAGTGTTGGGGTACTGTCTAAAAGTAGTGGCGAAACATTTTAAAAACCATGTGGTCATCCTTTGATGCAATTTACACGGTAATAATTACGACAAATTTAAGTGCTTAAATAAATTGATTACAAACAGTTGTAATTTTGTTGATATTCTGATTTTACTGTTGGTGAGGATGATTTTTTTATATTTTAGAATATGCACCTTTTGCTTAAGCTATCTTTCTTTTGATGTCCATATCACATTTTCAACCTGAGATGATCAGACTTCCGGGATAATTGATGATAGTAGTAAAAGAATTAGCAGTAATAGTAGTAACGGTAGTAGTAGTAGTAATAATAATAATAGTAGTAGTAGTAGTTGTTGTTGTAGTAGTAGTTGTAGTAGTGTTGGTGGTGGTGGTAGCTGCCAAAGCTAGTAATTTAATAGTAGAAGTGTGTTGTGGTTAGTTGTGGTTGTAGTTGTTTGTTGACGTTGATGTAATTGATTTTTGAAACGAAGATTTCCAAAGTCATTTATCACTCGGCCGAAATTATTATTGTTATTACTTTTGCCATTGCTATTATTGTTACTATTATTGCTATTCTGTTGTTATTGTGGTTATTTTTGTCGTTGTTATTGTTATTATTATTATTATAAATTTTGTTGTTGATTTTATTTCTACGATTGCGATTTTTTCCCTTGATGTAATTAATGTTGTTTGCCCTTATCATTACAAACTATTATCATTACACATTATTATTATTATTATTGTTATTATTATTATTCTTGTTGTTGTTGTTATCATCATCATCTTCATCACCACCCTCATCATCATTTATAAAGTTTGTTATACCGTCTTTTTTGCTTCGCCAGAGATATTAATGGATCTGGCGATATTGATTTTTTGATTTGATTGTTATTTTTATTATTATTGTTATTATTGTTGTTGTTAATGTTGTTGTTGTTATTTGTTTTGTTACTGATTTGAAGGAAAAAACAAAATGAAATTATTTCAATGTTTTTATTCATTGCAAAATCCATTTTTTCGTTTTAAAATAACACCCGCACAGGCTATAAATCCAATTTATTTATTCATTTATTTTTACTTTCTTTCTATTAACTCACTCAATCTTCCACTCATTTTTTTTTATTTCTTCAATTCACTCATTCTTTATTCATTCTTTCATTCATTTGTTTGTTTGTTCATCCGTACGTTCAATTATTCCATCCACTTGTTAATTAATTGATTGATTCATCCATCCATTCATTCACACATTCATTCATTCATTCACTTATGCACTTCGATGATGAAGATGACAATGAAGAAGAAGATGATGATGATGACGCTGATGATATTCAAATGATGGTGATGATGACGATAACCAAATGATGATGATGATGAAGATGGTAACCAGCTGTAATTTCAAGTGATAATGATGGGATTGCTACAAGATAAAAAAACAGTATGGGAATAGAAAAAAGAAATGGGAAAGAGAGAGAGAGAGAAAGAGAGAAAGAGAGAGAGAGAAAGAGAGAGAGAGAGAGAGAGGTAGGGTGGAAAGTTTTTTTTACCTTTTTTTCGTTACGTTAAGGGTGAATAAATTTTCATTATTAACGGCGGACTCTCGTTTGCAGTTCTTTTTGTTTACTCTGCATCATTTTTTAAAGTATCCAATCTGTGGAATGTGGGCAAGATGAGGGGGGGGGGGGGGAAAAGAAACAGTGGAGAAATAAAGAGAGAGACACAAAGAGAGACACACACTTAGACAGAGAAAGAGAGAGAGAGAAGGAGAGAGAGAGAGAAACAGTTAGACAGACAGTTAGACAGACAGTTAGACAGACAGAGAAAAAGAAAGAAAGAGAGAGACAGATAGATAGATAGAGACAAAAAGAGAGGGAGAGAGAGAGAATCAGAGAAAGCAGAATAGAGAAAGTGCGTGATTGAGACAGATAAAGAGCGTTAGGATGAATAAGTGTGAAAATGAATGAAAGAAAGAAAGTGACAAATCAAAAAATGAGATACAGAGATAGAGTGAGAAAAAGAGAGAGAGTGAGAAAGAGGAGAGAGAGAAGAGAGAAAGAGACTAAAATGAATAAAGGAAAGAAAAAAGAGTTTTATAAGGGATTATAAAAAAAACAAGTAGCTATATGAAGAGATAAAAAAGAGAGAGAGAAGGAAAGAGAATGGAAAGAAAATGTTTTTTTAAAATATGGTTTATTTGGTTATAAATTTATGATTATTAATTTATTAGTAGTAGAAGTAATAGCACTATAAATGAATAAATTATAAGAATAATGATCATCGCTATTATCATCACGTCATCATCACCATCATCATCATCGTTAGAAATGTACCGTTTAGTAAACTTGACCGAAGGCTGAATAGTCAAATAGTTGATTCATCATATTTAATATTTAATAATAATAATAACAAAAAACCACAATTTTGAAAAAAATTGTCTTTGAAGTGAAAAATATGGTATTGACAAAAATGAAGTGATTCATGTCTTCATCCAACCTTTTGATCTGATTCAGACGTCTTAACAGCTATCATTGCCCGCCAGAATAAACTTTCACCACAACAAATAATGTTTTATAATTGGAAAGAGAGATGGCCAAAGAGAATTTTGCAAACATTCAGTGCGTGCGTCTCTGGCCAACATCTCTTCTCTTATCGCAGGGGTGGGAAAACTTTTTGCTGTGAGGTCCGCATTGAGAACTATTTTACCTTTGAAGGGCCGCATATGTACTTAAATAGCAAGTTTTTTCGACCCGGGGGAGAATTTTTTTTAAAATTGTGGCTCTTTTTTTGTCATAATGTCTGACTGACGGCCTCCTTTTTTGGCAAACAAAGTCTCGTGAGCCGCATAAAATAACTTGCCCACCCCTGTCTTATTGCAATAACATCAAATTTATCATTTTTTTTAAATTATCCTAAAAAATTGGCATCATCGTCATAATCGCAATCATCCTTTTAGAATTCATCATCATTGTTATTATCTCCAACAACACAATCACACTATTTTTTTGTTATAACCCTCAACAATAATGCTCTAATTCTCATCATCATCGTCGTCGTCACCATCATCACCACCATCGTCATCCTATCCTTGCGTTTTCCCGCCTATTTTGTTGTCGTGTAGGTTGGAAGGTAGAGACTGGGTGATAAATCATGTCAACAGGTTTCACAAATCCAAATATTGAACTACTGCCTTGCAGTATTAACGCCAAATACTACAGCCACTACTACTACAGCCACTACTACTACTGCCACTACTACTACTGCTGCTGCTACTACTAATTGGTTATCGCAAAAGTAATCAGTATAGAATAAATATTATTATTACTATTAGTAGTAGTAGCAGCAGTATAGTAGTAGTAGTAGTAGTGGTGGTAGTAGTAGTAGTTGTAGTAATAGCAGCGGTAGTAGTAGTAGTAGTAGTGGTGGTAGTAGCCGGCTGTCGCAATTGAAGAAGTCGTTAAGTTCTTTTGAAGACTGTTAAATTTAAACATTCTTTATTGGGCTGTGTTAAAGGGTTGCAATTTTCCAAACACGTCGAACAATATAGAAACGAATGTTGTTTTTGATGTTGTTGTTGCTGATGCTGTCGCTGATGTTGTTGTTGATGCTGTTCTTGTTGTTGATGATGCTGTTGTTGCTGGTGTGGATGTTGTTGTTGATGTTGCCGATCTTGTAACCTTAGCGAATCAGAAAAATATTTCTTATTGGCATTATTTGCAATTGTGTAACTGTTACTTTCAGAATTGTCATTAAATTTTAAATCATGTAATAAATTCGTTTGTGTGATATTGTTATTTTTGTTTGTATAATTATTATTGTTATTATTATTATAAGAAGAATAATAATTATTATTATCGTTGTTGTTGCTGTTGTTGTTGTAGTTTCCACATTCAGCACAACTGCCATCTTGAACATTCTTCATGAGAAATTCAACACACGTAAGTCTATCCGTTGACAATAGTGACGTTAATGTTGTTGCGGTTGTTGTTGCAGTTGTTGTTGCAATTGTTGCTGTTGTTGAGTTTTGTGTCATAATTTTCGGAGTGACATCATCATCTTCATCATCATTATAGTTATTATTATTATTATTATTATTATTAACAATAGCCTCGTTATTTCGTATTCTGTTTTCATAAGTTCTGCCATCATCATCATCATCATCATGATTAATATTAAGGTGATGATCATGAGGATGATGTAAATTGGAAGGAGCTGAACAAGCATCACTACCATCTTCCTTACAACATTGATGATGATGATGATAATGATAATGGCATTCATCATCATCATCATCGTCACCACCATCATCAGCATCATCAGCATAAGCGCCCACCGCCAAAAAATCTCTTGAGATTAGTTCATCTTTTTTTTTAATTTTTTTTTCAAACTCGTCGCATCGGCAGCAGCTACAACGGCAGTCATAAGCCGTCAATAAACCATCGGCTGCTACAGGAGATGTTTTATTAGAGAAACCGGAAGTAGTAAAGAAGTTGTTACTTCCGATTCCGGTGCGGCTAAACGGCGTGACGTCACGATCTCCGTCCGTCACGTGATGTATAAGCGAGCTGGCGAGTGGCAGTCGTCTTTGAAAGTAATTATGATTATTATGATTTTTATTATTATTATTATTACTGTTATTATTGCCGTTATTATTGTTGTTGTTGATGTTGTTATTGTTATTGATGTTGTTGTAAACGTTGCTGAAGGATTTGCGGTTGTTTTTATTTCTTCTCTCCTTCCTGTGAGGTGGAAATGAATGAATGACGTCATCACTTCGTCATCATCCTCATTCAAAGTCGTTCCGTTGTTTAACAACGAAAAGTCGGTAATAAAAACAACAGTGACGTCATAGATTTTAACTTCATAACGACAACAACATCAACAACAAAATCAAAAACGACAACATCAACAACAACAACAAGGACATCACCAACATCATCAACAACAACAAAGACATCATCAACATTAACAACAACATCATCAACAACATCGTCAACAACAACATCAACATCAACAACAACAGCAACAACAACAACAGCAACAACAACAACAACGCTAACTTTCTGACAGCTACGACCACAACGGCCAAGAGGACGCCGCCAAAGAACACACCCATCGCCACACCCAACGACACAATTATTAAAACACCTGAGCCAACAAAATTTTTTTTTCAAATTTATGAAATATTAATAATTAAATAAAATAAATCTAATAAAAATTATTATAAATAAATATATGAATAAATAAACAAATAGATAAGTGAATTATTAAATGAATGAATTAATTAATTGAATAAATAAATATAAATAATATAAAAAAAACAATATTAAAAAATTCGAGATTTTTTGGGATAACATTTTTTTTGCCGGGATGTCTCTTTACATTCGCGGTTGATTACCATTAATGTTGTTTTATCGTTTTTGCTACTACGGCCGCTACTTCTACCACTGCTACTACTACCGCTACTACTACTACCACTGCTACTACTATCGCTACTACTAGCACTGCTACTACTACCGCTACTACTACTACCACTGCTACAACTACCGCTACTACTACCACTGCTACTACTACCGCTACTACTACTACTACTACTGCTACTACTACTAGTGTTGCGACTATTATAAGTTATAACTCTTACTTAACTAAAACTTAAAACTCTATGTTCTAAATCAGTTTTATCAAGATTCAATAATAAGTAACATGTGTCCTGTATACTAATAAACAAACAAAAAAAACAAACGAACGAACGAACGAACGAACCAGCCAATAAAACAGACAAACAAAAATCAAGCAAGCAAACAAGCAAACAAACAAACAAACGATCGAACAAACGAACGAACGAACAGCACATGAGCGCATGCTTGTAAGAGTAACAGAACTCGAGTGAGAAATGTTTATGAAATCTTTTCAAAAACACAATTTCAAAATGAAGAAAAACAACGACAACAAAACAGAGCAAAAAGAAACAAAAGATCAACAAAATGAAAGAACACAAAACAAAGAAAAAACAACCACAAAGAGACAACAGAACCGCCAGAACAACTAACCAACATAGATAGAAAAATGAAGATGGCCAACATGCTGTCGTAGCAGCAAAGATAAATAAGTGCTTTTTCGCTCCGAGGGAGGAACTTTTAAAAGCGTTATATGCTCGAGAAACTGCGGCAGTAATATGAAAAATACGGCAAGCCGAGTGTAAAATGAAAAAAATTATGGAAAGCCGAGAAAAAATGATGAAAAAATGTAAACCATAAAAAGAGATAACAAAGAAAATAAAAATTGCAAATAAATCAAAAATAATGCTTAATAACAACATTAAAAAACACCATTAACAATAATAATATAAATAATTATAACAATAATAACAATAGTAATAATAATAATAGTAATAATAATAATACAAATAATATTCACTCCACAAAGGCGTCAT